>NW_007726596.1:0-36143 GCF_000696425.1 Galeopterus variegatus | reverse complement strand
GTTACTGATTGTTATGTAAAGATTCTGAGAAATTGCTGTTAAGAAGGAATGTTTGCTAAGACCAAGCTTTTGCTGATAGCCTTACTGGAATGTCATCTGACTTGTTTCACTGAAAGTTACCGGCCTATACTGTTAAACTGTAACCCCACCTTTGTTCTCTTCCTGTAACTTCCTGGTCTGGAAAATAAATGGAGGAAGAGAACCCCAATTCGGCATTAATTTCCCAAGGAAGGGATGCCTCACTGGAGGGTGCCTGGGAAGTTAATCTCTTCGGGGCTTCTCACTGCTCAGAAGACATGGGCTTTCAGTAATCCTTTGCATCTCCATCACCCAGGGGAAGTGGGGTGATAAATCCGTGGGGGGCAAAGCAAAGCAAAGCAACAGACAGTACTTTGAGACTATGCCAAAATCTGGTTTTTTTAAAACTTTTGTCTACTGGTATTAGCATTCATGGATGAATCTTGCCTGCAGTGACTATTACTGTGGTGTTCTGATAGTGATCTTCTATTTCCACCACTCCTTCTACATTAATTGAATTTTCTTGTAAGAAAGAGTTGTCCCTCTTTTCCCTTTTATTTATTTATTCCATCATTTATTTATGTAAGTATGGGCTCACGAATATTTCTTTTATTCTTTGGGTTAAAATAAAATATTATTGTTCTTTATTTTGTTGCTCAAATTATTCCATCATTGGGCACAAGGAGCTCCCGCAGTCTGGCTTCCAAGTTCTTCCAACATGCCCCCATCTTTTCTGAGCAGCACAAGATGTTCTAGCCTCATCTTTTATTTTCCCAGCCTCAGCCTTAAAATCAACCACTTATCCAAGGAGTCCTGGTTCTTTTTATTAGGGAATGATATTCAGAAACTAAGACCTGAAAGTCAAGCAGTTCGCTTTAATACATATTTATAATTTTTTCTTTAGGTTTCAACATTTTTTCCTCCTGTGTGTCTCTCTCTCAGTAATTTTTATTTATCTGACATGTGTGGGACCTCGTATGAGGCATAGAGTTGCACATGGCCATTCCAGTGTGGAGGAGAGTCAGATGCGTATGCATTTAACTCTCAGAAAAGAAAGAATGTGGCAAATGCCACACACATTTCAAGATATAGGAAAAGCATCCTCTCAAAGGAGGAAGAGAACTCAGAGAAGTCTTTATAGGGGAAAGAGATCTCTGCAGAGATTCTTGAAGAAGGATCACTCTCTTTGGGTAGAGATTTGGGGGAGAGCATTTTAGGGAGATGGAATAGCATGACCATGAGCCATGGCAGGGCACAGGGACATTCAGCATCCTCATAGGGTAGAGCTGGGAGTCCCATTTATCTGAAGTTGTTTAGTGAAGGGTAGTAGTGGGGGAGGCATTCCACCACGGGCCCTGAAAGTCCTGCATGTTCTTGCTGAGTATGCTGAGAATGCAAAGCCCTGATCACTTCTGACACAGACACTTGACCACTTTTGTTTCTTAGAGTATTTGCAGCGAGTAACCTTGAGGGTTGAGGTGACATCTTTCCCTGAAGAGCAGGCTTGCTTCTGTGTGCCATAAGAATAGTGGGTTCCTCTCCTTTGATGCAATACACTACATGTGCAGGCATCCATGGTGGACATCTATGTCACCATATGGGATGAGGGGGACCTGGGGAGCCTGCGAGAACTTGAAGACCTGGCTACTGCTTTTGCTGTGAGTAGCAAAGTCTTTTGTTTCTGACCCTGGAGTCTTGTTTCCTCTGCTGGTATCCATGGATGATAATAAGCTAAACTTATTAACTTATAACTAGGATAAGTCCCAGACCCTGCACAGTTCTTAGTAAGAGAGGGTGTGAGTTCAAGTTGGGAAGGAAGGTTGGATTTCTGTCAAGAAGAGCCCGGAATTCATTCTTCTCTCACATGTAATCTATGGTGGAGACTCATGGAAAGTGGACACTGCAGCTCCTCTCTTCATTTTTCCCCAAATGAAATACTTTATTTGTGGCTCAAGTATGATGGCACACATTGAGTCTTTGTAGTTCTTGTTTTTTTTTTAATTAGATGTTTGTTTATTTGAAGGTTTTATTGCTTTTTATTTGTCTCTGTAGTGCTCATGCTTTTGGTATAGCAACTAGCACAAAGATACTGCTTTAGTTAAATCTCCTTTATAATAACTCTAGACTGAATTAAACTAAATCTGAGGGTATGGGCATCCAGAAATTGGATGCAGCTGGAGGAATGAGAAACAACTTTGCTGATGAAAGAACTTGGCACAATAAAGCTTTGAGAGAGTGAAGAATCACCAAGGGGTCAGCAGGCCAGGCACGGCACGGGTGAAGTGCTAAGTTCAAAACAAGGAGCAGGTCAGAGGCCAGGTGTACAGATAAGAGCCAGGAGACAAATGCCAAGTTATAAGGCTCAATGCAACACCCAGTATTTTGTACATAGCTGAGAACCAGGACACCCAGAAGGGCAGGACAGGTGTGCAGAGAACCACAGGAAGACCCAGCAGTTAGGAAGGATCTTGGTCACCGCCCTGAGTACCCACCCAACAGGAGGGCTGGTGCTGTGTCCTTCCCTAGGCAGAGCCAGTGCCAGTGTGTGACCCAATCAGGGCTATAAGTGGTGGCAAGTTGGAAGTGAGGAGACTGCGGAGGCGCTTTGTGAGTTGTATGTGAAGCCAAGAGGAAAAAAAAAAAAAAAAAAAAAATGTCGAGGATGACATCTCACTTTTGAAAACACTATAATAGATTTTCTTGGAGGAGAATAAAAATGCAGTTCATCTTTCTTCATGTGTCTTCATTAAGCCCTGGGTACTGACATTTGTATTGTTCAGCAACAGCATTTTGCTAACAGATCAGACCTTGATGCTCTTAAAAAATAAATAAATAAATAAAGTGATGCTACAGGTAAGAAAAGTGTGTTCCAACATTGTAGCTCCTGGTACCAATATACCACCTCCAGATACACAGCATAGTCTCTCTGAAATATGCACCGTGCTATGGAATTAAAAACATGCTTATAATTCAAAATGTGAGATAATGGTTTCAGGGGAAGCTGACAATGTAGAAATAAGCTTCTAAAAAAGGTGCAGTCTGGAAATAGACACATGCTCTCTCTGTCCCCTCTGTCCTGGCACACATAACCCAAAATTTGGACCCTCACATTTGCAACTCATTTGCATATGTAAGAGCCAGTTGGCAGTGTTTTGAACACTTCAGCAGTTCTCTGTGCATCCGTTTAAGTTGGGGCTGTTACTGAAGCCCTGTTTCAATGTGTTTTGTTTTTCCTGCCATTTCAAAATGAAGTCATGAGCTTGGGACTTCTTCCAAGAAGGTCCAGAAAGTAACTTTATTTTTTCCCATTTTCTGTTCTATATCCCCTATCATCCAATGTCTCTGTAAAACTGTAACTACAGATCTTAAGGTCACTTCAGTGAATCCCAGAATGTATAACAGTGACTTGGGGCAACATTTGGGAAGCCATCCTAGGAAGATGAGTTTCAGGTGACTTGACATTTTGGCTTCTGTTAGCATCATGTAGTGATTTTTGGAAGAAAGTGAGTGCAGTATAGCAGGGGCATGTAGAAAGCACATCAGACACATTCTGTTTTCCCTAAACCTCTAGTTTTTTCTGGTTAAATCTTTGTATTGAGATAGATGTTATTTCTTCTTTTTCTTTCTTCCTTTGCCATCCTCAAATTTCTTTTCTTTTTACCTCCAAGAGTGCATGTATTAATTGATACACAAATGTGTGGCTCCACCCAGGCTGAGTGACATAAGAGCACAGCTGGTTTACCAACAAAAACACTCACCACCTTGTAGCAGGGATGTACGCTGGCAAGTGTCTTTGAGTAGGATTAAAGTTTACAACTTGGAGTACAGAAAAACATCCCACTCACCCCTGATTCCAAAGCCACCCACTTTCTCTCTCCAGAGGTAACCGTCAGTTTCTCTTTATCATTTCTAGATATTTTATCCATATGCAAATGCGTCACTGGAAGTTAGTGTGAGGCACAAGGAAGCAATATTGGCCACATTCGAAAGGAGGTGCTAGACCATATGTGAACGGACGAAGCTGGGTCTCTCGTTCCTCGCAAAGATTCCATTTGTGCTCTAATAATGGTGCTTTGTGCTTTGAAAATCAGGAAACGTGAAGTCCAAAGGCAGTTTCAGGATGGGGGTGGGGGAGATATGATGCTGACAACTCAGGAGCTAGAGAATCTTTGTTTTATTCTCTGATATTTTTATCCAGATGAATTAAGATGGAAATCAAGGGCAGCTGGCCAAAGTATCTCGAGTCATTGTCTTGCTACTAAGACCAAAGGACTGGGTGGGAAACAGCTCTGGGTCTGGAGGGTCAGAACAGTTAATAGACCCTTGAGCACTGATGTGCATAAAAGCTTCTGTGACTCGGGGAGGATCTTGCTAAAATATAGCTGCTAATTCAGTGGGTCCAAGATATAGCCTAAGAGTCTACATTTCTAACAAGCTTCCAGGTGCTGCTGGTGCTGCTGGTCCTCAGGCCACACTTTGAGTAACAAGGACCTAAACACACCCCACCCCCAGAAACTCTGTTTCCACGGGCATAAGAGTGAGCTGGGAACTCTGCCTTTGGATGTTTTCCCCACCCTGAAAGGTAACATGTTGGCCTCAGAACACACTTTGAGAAACCCAGCTCCTGTAGCTGGAATCTTATTTCCCTCATGTAAAGAGAGTTGAGAACATGATCACAGGAGACTAGGACCAGCACGGGGAGGGGCAGGATGACAGAGAGGCCGGAGAAGCTGTGGGGGTTGGGGGGTGCCCATCTCTATGGGCATAGAGGAGTGAATTAGGTGCATATTCTGCAATTGAAGCTGTTGATTTTCTTCTTACCAGTGAGCAGACGTTTTCCACCTTCTGCTTTGGGCTTTGGGGTAGTAGCTCCAGAGAATGTGAGCCGACACACTATTCCTTGAGATGTCTCCTTCTTCATGAGCTTTGGTTCTGGTTCTCTAATCTTCAACTCATTCCAAGGAAGCCACAGGGAGTTTCCATGGAAAGTGCCAGGGCCCAGAGTTCTGATGGACCTTCTTGTAGAATCTCATCCCAGGACACTCAGATGCCCTCGTCAAGGCTGATTTTGTCTCTGGACTCAGATTTGGCTTTCAGATACATAACATGCAAATGCTTAGAGGGAAACACGGACAGATTTTTAACACGGTCCTCACCTCTGTTCAGGCTATTGATGGGCACCAGTTCAGAATCAACTTGGCCTTGGTAAAATGAATAAGAAATGACTGTCTCCATTTCCTGGGACACCAGGCTCTTTCTGTAAATGTAGGTCCCTCTGGGAGTGCTTCTCAAGGCATCTCTGCCCTGGCAGTCACATATGATACACAGTTGCTGTGTGCATCTGCTTCTAGGGCTTTGAGGGCAATGGGTCAAGTGTCCACTGGGTATGAGGTGGGGAAGGATGGAAGTGGCTGCAGGTGATGAATTTCAACAGGCATCTTTGAGACCCCGGCCCTAGGACCTCCTAAGAGGAAGACATGACCACCCCTTTCTCATCATGGCCTGCCAGGTCCCAGATGAGCAGGGTGAGGGAAGTTGCCTGGGGTGAATTCCTTGCTGCTTCATGCCCCCTTGTGTCCTGCATGCTGCTTTTCTTCAGCACAACTTGACCACACATAGTCCCCCGAACCACACAAGGAGGGATGAAGTTCTTCTTAATTGTGCACCTGCCATTGCTAATGTGGGAAGTGAAAATAACATGAACGCACTCCATCCCACGCAATACAGAAACACCAGCCAAAAAAATCCCCCTGCAAAATGCCACCAAGACTCCCATCCAGCCCACACCCTCAGGCAGGCGCAGCATCTGAGCACCTGGCATGCAGAATATCACACCTCACACCTCACACCTCGCAGCCCGTGCTGCTCAGGATGGGGCAGGGAGGTTTAGGCATTGCCGCCCAATGCACAGCTCCTTCCAGCTTACCCACATTATTTAACTCTCCTAGCAGCTCTTTGAAGTGATAGTGGAGGCATTACCATGATTTTCCATAATAGTACAAGATTACACAGCCCATGTTATGGGTTGAATTATGCCTCTCTCCCCCTCCAAATCTATATGTTGAAATTCTAACCCCCATACCTCAGAATGTGACCGTATTTAGAAATAAAGTTATTATAGATGCCATTTGCTAAGTTACAAGGAAGTAGATAGGGTGGGCTCTAATTCACTATGATCAGTGTCCTTATGAAAAGGAGAAATTTGGACATAAACATGCACACAGGGAAAATAACATGTGAAGATGACAGCACAGACTGGAGTGATGCTTCTACAAGCCCAGGAATGCCAAAGGTAGCCAGCAAACCACCAGAGTCCAAGGGAGAGGCATAGAACAGGTTCTCCTTCACAGTCCTAAGAAAGACCCAGCCCTGCTGACACCTTGGTTTCAGATTTCTAGCCTCCAGAACTGTAAGACAGTAGTTTTATGTTGTTTGAGTCACCCAGCTTGTGGTACTTTGTTATGGCAATCCTAGCAAACAAATATAGCCCATAAGCAACAGAGTGGGGGCACCAAACAGGTTTTCTGGATCCTTGTCTATTACTACTATAGGCTGTCATACCAAAAGGGAGCTAAGACTGTGAGGGCCATGGCACTGTTAATATTTCAAAAGCTGATGGGGAAGTGTCTTTATCTTCCCTCTTCCCCAATTCAGACCCACTCAGCAATATCAACCTCTAAACAACCATTTCTCTTCACCATGATCACCCTCAACAGGGCCATTGGCCCCTGTTCCCAGGCTGTATACCCTCCTGTTCTGGTTACTGTTGCTGCATAGCAAAGTATCCTGAAACTTAGAAGCGTAACATGATATCCATTTTATTATATCCCATGGAATCTATAGTTCCGGTGTTTCTTTTGTCCTGTATTTAGCAAGATCAGTAAGTGGTCCTCAGCTGGCAGAAGAGCTGGTCTGGAGGAACCAGGACAACCTCACTGTATTAGTATGTTTTAGTCTATTGCTGTTGCTTATACACAATACCTGAAACTGGGTAGTTTATATAGAAACTAAATGTATTTTTTATAGTTTTGGGAGCTGGGAAGTCCAAGGTCCAGGGAGTGTATCGGGTGAGGGCCTTCTTCTGGGTGGAATCTCTCTGTAGGGCTCTGTAGTGACGCAGGGTATCACGTGACAAGAATGGCAAGTGCTCTCTCATGTTTTCCTTATAACGCTACCAGTCCACACCCTGATAACTCATTACTGCATGTATGCATTAATCCGTTCACAAGTGCACAATACTCATGATCCAATCACCTCAGAGGCCCCACCTTTCAAATATCGTCATTGCATTTCCCAGCCTCTTAACACTGTTACAGTGGGGATCAAGTTTCCGAGACATGAACTTTTGGGGACACATTTGACCATAATACTCACTCATATGTCTGGTGCCTTGGTGGGGATGACTGGAAAGTGGGGCTCAGCTGGGACTATTGACCAAAGCCCTTTAAGGTAGCATCTGCAGCACAATGGCTGTAGGTTACCCGAATTTCTCACATGGACATTGATTTTCCCCATAACAATTATCCCAAGAGAGCCAGGTAGACTTTGCATGGCCTTTTATGACCTAACATTGGAAGTCACACACATTGTTTCCATCACATTTGGTTAGTCACAGCTGTCACAGAGGTCCACCCAGATTCAAGGACAGGATTCAAAGACCTCAGTCTTGATGGGAGGAGAATCAAAAGATGCACAGTTGTTAAAAAAACAGCAACACCATTACACCTTCCCATCTCTTTGGTGGCACAGAAAATAAAGAAAATCTCTACTTTTCTCCAGCCTCTGACTTTTGTGTTCAGAGATGGTGGGGTGTGAGGAATGCCCTGAGGAGGACTCATAGTTGTCTCTTTGACTGTTTTATAGTTGACACTCTGTTCAAGGAGATCAAGGTCGGGCCCATGAAGAGCATCCAGCTCCGGTCTTCAACCCCTGCAGGAGGCCAGATGAGGAGTTGAACAGGACATCTTCACAAGTCAGCAAGCTCCCAAATAATTACTGTCTTAGCCTGCCACCTTCATGCCTCTGGAATTAGTGAGCGGCCTGGCCTTTTTATTGTCTGCACAAAGCTCAACGAGAGGCTGCGTAGTCTAAAAGAGCAAAGCTCCCGGGAGAAGTGGAGGCTGCACCACCAGTCTATGCCCTTTGGAGCATATCACTGTTTAAACATTGGCTCTACAAACAAAATGCAGGCAAAAGAGACTGGATTTTCTGTTTGCTTCCTCTGGCACTTCCATTGTTGTTCTAGTCTCTCTCCACTTTTATCTTTCTCCACCTTGTTTGGGGTCCCCAAGCAGTCTGTATTCCCTGGGAAGGTGGGTCTACTTGCAGAAGCCTAAAACTAATGAGGCTCATTAGATCCAGAATACTCTACTACTTTCTTGACCCTCTAATACAAGGCACAATAAAAAAGGAAACAATCTGCAACTGGTATTTAATTTCAATATTACAGTCCTACGTGCATGGACACACCACATGCACATGTGCAAATGCATCTTCAGTCATCATCCAGAGAGTAAGCTCTGTGAAGTCAGGAACTATGTAATACTTACTTTTGCTTTTGCAAACCAAGCAGTCTGTATTCCCTGGGAAGCTGGCTCTACTTGCAGAAGCCTAAAACTATTGAGGCTCATTAGATCCAGAATCCTCTACTATTTTCTTGACCCTCTAATACAAGGCACTATAGAAAAGGAAACAATCTGCAACTGGTATTTAATTTCAATATTACAGACACACCACATGCACATGTGCAAACGCATCTTCAGTCACCATCCAGAGAGTAAGCTCTGTGAAGTCAGGAACTATGTAATACTTACTTTTGCTTTTGCAAAACTGCATGGTGATGTGTTCAGTACACAGATACTCACCAATGTTTGTAGAAGGACGAACGGAAGAAAAGAGGGCATAGTCTAGCCAGGAGTGTCTTTCTTATTCCTTTCAAGGCTCCCAGTGGAATCCTGTGTAAATGCTGCGTCTATGGTGGAATGTGGAACAGGCATGGAGAAGTGCAGAGGTGTGAAGGTTGAAGCTGGGATCTTTAACCACACAGAGGCTGACTGGCAGTGAGTAGGTTGGTGGCTAGATTGCCCAGGTCAGCTTTGGACTGAAGTGGTAGGGACAGAAAAGGGATTGCCTATTTTGAAGATGGAGAAATTTTATCAGGTGCTCAGGTTCATGTGCCATTTGAACAGAGGTAGTAATAGACTATGCATTTGGGGCTTTCATGAATGCTTATTTCTGGGCTTTACTCAAAACTCATTGCCTGCACGTCCTGCACTGGCCGGCATCCTGGCTGCCCGCAAGATATTTCATCTTCACTGAGCAATCTGCAGTTGAGCTTTCAGTTCCAACATTCTATAGAAACTGTTTTCTAAAGTGCACAGGTGCACTTGAATTGTAAAATGGGTTAAATTTTCCCAGTCTTGATTCTTCTAGGCTTCATCATTTAACAGTATCTATTTATATTTATGTTTTGGAAAAATCTTATTTCATTGTGTAAATTATAGTTGTTCATTATCAGTTCAAATATCCATTACTTCACACTCATTCTTGTTGCTCTGATGGAGGCCTCGGAGGGTTTTAGCAAGACAAGGACCATCGGGAAGTCTCACTTTTAGAAAGCTTAACGTCAAAGTGGCAGCTAAGCTGGATGGGGTGGTGGTTATTAGAGTCCAGGGAGATAATCAGGAGGCCTTGCGAACAACTCAGCTAAAAGGTAATAAAAAATGATGCCATGTGGATACGAAAGGCATTTTAAAGATGAATAGACAGTTTTAAAGAAAAATCAAAAATCTTTATTGACTGATTCGATGAAGGAAAGGAATCCGAAATGGTTTCTACGGTTTCAAGCAATGTGGTTGTGATGTTACAGCTGACAGAAACTGAGAAGTCTGAAAGAGGATTTGGTTTGGAGAAAATATAAGGGTTTGGTTTTAGATATGCTAAATTTGAGGTGTTTTGGATAAGTTTGAACATACTGTGAACTAGGGTTAGTGGTACAAGAGAAACCTGAACCTCCTCTTCCCTCCCTCTATTCCAGGAGGAGCCCTGATATGGTCAAAATTAGAAGCAGATGATGGTATTTGGGGTAAAGGTACCAGGGAGGAGTAGGGTGGCTAGTGCTCTCTCTTCTGCATGTAGGGATTGTTTCCTCTTCGAATTGTCTTCGTCTTAGAACTGGTTTCTCACGCAGCTGGTGTGGTAAGGCAGATGTTAGGACTTTTCCTGCTATGGAGGCATTCCAGTCTATCTATAAACCCTTCCCACCCTCCACACACACACACCTTGGAAACCCAGAGAGGAACCAGGGCGAGGCCTTCCAGAAAAACGAGAATCTTCCCCCAACCCAGGCCTCAAACTAAATGGACAAAATTTGTCTTTATATTTTCATGTTGTCCAGGCCAGGCCACACAGGTGGGAGACCAGGTAGGTGTCTAAATCCAAACTGCTAGCTGGAAGCAATGTTCCTCTGCTTGGGGGATCTAGCAGGAGTGGCAGTACACAATAGGGGAGGAGATGGCAGTTAAAGACTTGGAGTGCTGCACAGGTTTTTTCTGTGACTAATGTGTAATTTTGCTGATGCTCAAGAGAGCAGAGAGGTGGGTATATAAAATTTCAAGTTACTCATGTTTAGAGGATAATTCAGTACAAGATATTTGATGAAACCTATGAAGGAAAATATGTTGAAAGAGATAAAAAGCAGAGGTACGCATCTTGCAACCCAGCAATTCCACTCCTAGACAGTTACCCAATAACAATAGGCACATACATTCACAAAGGACACCTATAAGAATGTTCATTTTGGCACTATTCATGACAACCTAAAACAAAATCAACCCAAGAGTGCATCAGTAGTAAATGGAGTTGTGGTTTATCCATTCAAGGAAATACTGTCCAGCAATGAAAATTAATGGACAACAATTACAAGCAGCATGACCAAATACCACAAGCATTATGCTGAGTAGAAGAAGCCAAATTCAAAAGACTACATACCATGTAATTACACTTATATGACGTTCAAACACAGGCAAAGTTACCAATGCTGCTACAAGTCAGGAGAATGGAAAGCCTTGAGGACAGGCGCAGTAGGCTTCTGGGATTCTAGTTTTGTTTTTCTGTTTTTCATTTCTTAATATGGGTGCTTCTTACATATGTGTGTTCATCACTTAAAAATTTTTTTTTTGAGGTAAACACTTATGACTCATATTTGTGTATATGTTACACTGTGATAAAATTTGCAAAAAGAGAAAATATCAGAGGGCAGATCTTTGGGAAAAGCTCTCTCACTAGAGAAGTTTTTAGAAAAGTACCAGAATTGCTTTGTTTGGTTCCACAGATGCTAAGACGAAGTCTTCAGAAATGTAGGTAACTACATAGAAATATTTAACTTACAAAGTCAAAACAAAAATTAATAAGATCAAAAGTGAGACAACTGTCTGAAAAATATATTTACAGCAAAAGTGATATAAAAGCTCATGCAAAAATCTGAGAAAAGCTCCATTATTGTATTAGTGAGGGTTCTCCAGAGAAACAAAACCAACAGGAGATAAATTTACACACACATGTATGGTAAAGAATTGGCTCATGTGGTCACGGAAGCTGAGAATTTCAGACTCAGGAGAGCTGTTGGCAATGGTTCCAGTTTGAATCCAAAGGCCTGAGAACCAGGAGGGCTGATGATGTAAGTTCAGCCTAATTTTGAATCTGAAGTTAGAAAAAGACCAATGTGCCAGCTTGAAGACAGTAAGGCAGAGAAAGATTCTTTTTACTCAGTCTTGTATTCCATGCAGGCCTTCAACAGACTGACTGGGGCCCACCTTCAGTACGGGGGGAAATCTGCCTTACTCAATCCACAGAGTCAATCTCATCCAGAAAGTCCCTCACAGGCACACCCAGAAATAATGTTTAACCAAATATATGGGCACCCTGTGGCCCAGTCAAGTTGGCACATCAAATTAACCACACAACTGAGTCTAAATATACATGAGCAAAACACATGAATGGCCAATGGTGGCAGATGAGGTCATTCGACCCCCCAGCAACTCAATGGAGTTGGAAATACAATCTTTCTCAATTTCAGAGATGAGGAACTCAGAGTTGGGGATATTAACTAACATGGCCAAAGTTTGGATACTCAAAAGGGGCAAAAGATCTTCCTTAGAAAGATAAACTAATAAAAAATAATAGCTTGGAACTTGAGCCTGGAAACTTCAGGCTCAGAGGTGAGATGATCCAGGAATGTAAAGTCATTGTTGAACACAGGATTTGAACAGATTTTGGAACAGGAGAACTAGGAAAGCAGAAGAGGCTTGAAGAACCCTGACAGCCCAGCTACTGGTTTTTACAGAAAGTGCATCTTCTTGAAACTTGGGAGCGAGTATAGGCGAATAAAATGGGATGCGGCTCTGCAGCTGGGAGAAAGGGAGTTTGCTCTTTGCTAAGAGAAAACAGAAGCTCAAAAAAGTGTCACTGGTGGCTGAACTAATGCATCAGGGAATTGCTCACCTTTTGAAGTGGAGCTAATAGAGGGGCCATGACTCTGCTTCCCAAATGTCTTTTTCTGTCTGAGAGTCAATCAGTCCCTGGATTATTGAGATGGTGCCTTGGACTCTGCAGATGACTCTTCCCTCCCTGGTTTAACATCACTTTAGCCAGCAGGTAATGCAAAAGACGACTCTGAGATCAAGAGTAATGAACAGTTATGGCTCTCTAGGGTCGCTTTTTGTCCTCAAGTATCTCTAAGGACATGTTCAGTGACCTCAACAGGACAGAGATAGTGAAGGACCCACTGAACAGCAGGGATGGCAGCCATTTGAATTTTACTCTACAAAGGTGGTGGGAAGTGGGAAGAGGGCCCATATCAGCCCAGTCTGCCCAGTTCCACATTCTGTTCCTTAGTGCATTATCAAGCTCACACAAATTTGAGGACATCTGGCCCACCCCAGTGTCAAGTAAAACCATGGTATGGGTGGGTTGGGTCACACTACAATATTAAGATTTGCATTAGGCTCTTATAGGACATAAAATACACTCATGTGCACCATCATTTTAAAAAATTTATTGTAATGTATAAATTTTCATGTAATAAGCACATACAGTTTCAATAGGAACATGTAAAAAAAACCCCACAGAAATAAAAAGAAACTTTAAGAAATTGAACTTGGTTGGTCAAAACTTTTACCTCTCCATCTCATAACCCTGCTGGACTGCAAGGTACTTAAGCCAGGGCCCGTGTCCTT
Organism: Galeopterus variegatus; assembly: GCF_000696425.1. Taxonomy (NCBI): domain Eukaryota; kingdom Metazoa; phylum Chordata; class Mammalia; order Dermoptera; family Cynocephalidae; genus Galeopterus; species Galeopterus variegatus. Next base: position 22,890 of record NW_007726596.1, on the reverse strand, counting down.
TGCACTTTTGTATATAAGCATCTCTTGCAATGCCTGAACTCATGAATAAGCCATTCATGAATCAGGGTATGTTGTAAGTTTGGTTGGCTCAGTGGGTTATGGTCCACCTGTCTCATGGTCACGCCAGGATGCCCATAGAGTTGGACTGCACAACTGCTGTTAGAATGGCTGCACTGATGCCTTGGAAAATCCAGAGATCACTTTGATACATAGGTAAACATCACTGTTTGGCCCCTTCCTAACCTGGTCTTTTTGATGTGTAAATTTGTCTTATAGTCTACAGATCTAAATCTCATTAAATTTATATAGAAAATGCTATACCTTTTATTGGAAATCCCTAGTTCATTTTAAGACTAAGTGTTATCACTGATAAGACAATGTATCATTTGCATTAAATAATGGATATTAATATTAACATTCTAAAATGTAGCTTGGAGGAATTTCAAGAGAAAATAAATCATTATAGTTTGTACTGCATTGATATACATGCATGCATATGTATATTTTGCATGTATCTATGCACATCGTTAGTATTGAAATTACTTTTCTTATTGCATGTGAGTGCCACAGGTATTTTAGTTTGCACTACTTTTACACTTTTTACTCTTGGGAGAGTTAATTACAAACAATTTAATTAAGATCTCTTACTCATTAATGTTCTAGTAGCTTAGCAAGTTTGGGTTAGCTCAGCAGGCTGCAAAGGTTTAATTTTATCAGTTATCCTCCCATTAACTCATATACTATCAGTACTGTGCTTGTTTTTTATCCTTCCCTGCCTGGGGTACCAACAGAATTTAAAATATCATTAAACTAAGAATTCAGGAAAGACTCCGTTAGTTGCCACCTGTCTTGATGAGGCTTAGATTTCCATTTTGAATCTTTAGAATACCGGATCAAGGATATCTGAATAACATTCTCGTCAATAAGTCTAAACAAACAAAAACACATATTTTATTTTTTATTAGTATTAGAGCAGTCACATATGGTTTCCATTAGATTTGTGAGAAATTTAGATTTCAAAGAAAAAAATCTGCTCTGTAATTCATTAGAAGCTCAAACACTGAAGATATAAATTTCAACTAAGAGAGAATCACAAAGAATATACATCATGGTGGTGGGGGGGACATAAGTCAGATCTTCAGGAAATATTTTTCTATTTATTTTTAAATTTTCATTATGTAATGAAATTACATAACTGTAATTTGTAATTACAAATTGAAATTGTGTAAGGCACAATTTATACTTGATTACAAGTAGCACTAATACAGATTGCCTAGAGTGGAATATGAGACCTACGAAATTCAAACTTTTTTGTTAAAAGTCAACACAGTCTTTAAAAAAATTTTTTTAATAGACTAAGCTTTTCTCAGGTACAATGGGTTTAGTAAACAAGGAGCAATTAGCTTCATGATTTAAATAGTGAATGAAGAACAGTTAATTTTGTACCAAGCTATTTTTTTCCCCCTAGACTCTGGCCATGAATCTATGTTCTCTTATTAACCATGATGTTTACTGGGCTTGAATCTCCTTTCTATTCTTGGGAATGCAGGAAGGTGGATGCCAAGCCTTGTAATGCTATGTTTACTTAAGAAAAAATGGTTATAAAAAGAAAGACATGTAGGGCTTAGTTCTGTCTCTGTTTTCAATTCTACAGCCTTGAGTTGACCTGGGAACATTCGTTTTGAAATACACAAATTTCAATATGCTGAGATCTGAGATTTTTATCTAGAAATTACTACATATTCAGAGAGATATGACACATTCTAAACACCTTTGTAAAAGTAATGGAAAAATAGAAATAGCATTTCTTTAACAACTGAAAGTTTAACAACTTTAAGATTAGTTAAATTCTGATTAACAAAAATACTTGTAAATTGATAAGGGAAAACAAACCAACGGTTAAAAATCGGACTGTGGGCCTCTGAAGATCTAGGTAGAGTTGCAAGATTTAGCAAATAAAGTATACAATTCCCAGTTCAATTTGAATTTCAGATAAACAATAAACAATTTGGGGGGATAGATTTATTCCATGCAATATTTGGGACATTATTACTTTGAGGAAGTATTCATTGCTTATCTGAAATTCAAATTTAACCGGGCATCTTGCATTTTATCTGGCAACCCTAGACCCAGGGAACTAATGTGACAGGTCCAAGGCCACAGAGCTATTTTGTGGCACATTCACCACTAGAACCTGGACCTCACAAATCATATTATTTCCATTCTATGACATGGTGTTCTACTTAACTGTCCTCTGGACAACCATCCTTCATCAGTCATTTTTAAAAATAAAATATTTTCCTTTCATTTCTCGGATGTCACAGGTTCAAAAACAACCTTTTCTATTCCATAAAATCACACTATTAAAAATCTTAAAATAAAAGCCCCAATTTGGCTCTCCTGATTATTCTGTAAAATGGTTATTTTAACATGGAGTAGCAAAATTGTTCTTCACTCTGTGATTTTATAGCAAAATCATTCAACATGTATTAAAACTTGAGGAGAATTATGACCTGAAAAATTACATTTAGGGATCAGACTTGCAATGGAAAACTTTGAACACTCATAAAAAACCATTTTTTCCTCCTTGTTCTTCACTCTGTGATTTTATAGCAAAATCATTCAACATGTATTAAAACTTGAGGAGAATTATGACCTGAAAAATTACGTTTAGGGATCAGACTTGCAATGGAAAACTTTGAACACTCATAAAAAACCATTTTTTCCTCCTGTCTATTATTTTACCATCAAATATGTAAGCAGAGGGTGGCTACTTATTGACACAATGTACAAGCACTATCTGAAAAGACAATGATTTTTGCAGCTGAGAAGTCTGGATGGAAATGGGCAACAGTTTGTTTCAGTGGCTGTGATTTTATAACCTAAAGCTGTGTTTTCTGGCAGGAAAATTGAGGGTCTGGATGGGACGTGTGAAAACATGAGGTCCTCCGCAGGATGCGGGAAGATAGAGCTGGTGATTCCCCCAGCCTTCCAGGCCAAGCACTGACACAGTGGCTAGCTTAAAAGCCAAAAATCCTTTAAGAACCTGAATCTAAAACCACACTGTGATTTGTTTCCTCACACTATCTGGAAGGATGGTCTCCGAGGGGAGTCACAGAGGGGCTGTGCCTGTGCATGTTAGAAGCCGGGAGGGCAGCCCAGGGTGGGGGCAGGGGTGCTGACCTCTTCAACACAATGCAATTCCGTGAGCTTCTACCTGTTAGCCTAGGCTCTCAGGCTCCCATACTTTTACCGTCTAGCGCGGGAGACAGTCTGGAAACAGGCAGACTACCAATTTTGTTCTAGCTGGGAGCCAGCAAAGTATCACGGAAACACAAACAGGGAGCCCAGAACTGTCTGGAGGGCTCAGAGATTTCTTGGAGATGATACGTAATTTCCTTCTAGTGATATATATGGAAATATTTGCAGATGATATGATTTGCTTCACAATGATATCACTGTAAGAGAGGGAAAGAGTAAGTTAGCCATGAGTTGATATTAGTCAAAGCTGGGTTTGAGTGTATGGAAGTTAACTGTACACTGTGTCTACTTGGTATACTTGAAATTGTCCATAATAAGGAGGCAATGTGTGCGTGCGTGCGTGTGTGTATGTGTGTGTGTGTACGTGTGTGTGTGCATGTGCGTGTGTGTAGACAGAGATAGAGATAAAAGGAGAAAGAGAGAGATTGAGATTATGAGGCAAAGGTGTCTGGGAAAGGGGGAGCAGCCTGGAGAGAAAAGCTTGTTTCAAGGTATCTATTTGCAAAATGGAAGAGATTCAGGAATGTGAAGGAGGCACACGGGTGAGGAGGTCAAGTTACCAGGACTATTGGCAGTTAGTGAGAAGGTCTGTGAAGGGTGCAATGGGGCAGGTGGACGGGGGGGCCGGTTCAGCCAGCCTCCTTACCAAGGATGCCAGCCCTGCTCACCTCTGGTTCACCAATAAAGACTATGCTACTTGGATTCTTTGTCATATTCTCAGAGATCTACTTCTGACACCCTTGCAAAGACAGCGTGGACAACCACTGCCAAGCAGACTGGATGAATCTGCACAATGCCTGGACTCTATCCAGGGTGTTAGAGAGAGCGGGGTGCAGTCGTCCTACCCTCCTCCTAGAAAATCGCAGGCCCACTAGCTCCTGGGCCAATATTTCTCTGTTCTCTGTACTTCTAGCACCCTTGGTCAATATGGCCAGTATTTGTCAGTCCCCAACTGCTTGCCCAGCACTGGCCTAGGTGCATGGAGAACAAGGGGCTCATCGTTCTTGTCTCTGCAGAATTTCAAGTTTTGTTGATGACGTTACAATCTCACAGGCGGTGAACAGGGGAGCTGATAGTGCACGACCTCTCAGAAAGTGAATCGAGTGTACTCATCTTAAACGTAGCCATTTAGTCACAAAAGAAAGCTTAGTCTGAAACCAGTCCCTCTCTGTCCTTTCTCTGCTGGGTAATCTAATTGGAATGCAGGGAGTCTGGCAGTTGCAAATGGTAGCTGGCAACAGAAGCGCATTTTCATTGACTTCCTGGGATTCTTTGCCTCCCTCAAATATTTTGGATACAGAGAACATGGCACGGATTCTTCAGTCGGTGCTAATGATGAGAAGAACTGCATAATGGAGAGTGTGCCTCATCCAGACAGGGAGAAGTTGTGCAGATGAATGCAGCCCGCCCAGGATGGAGGCCGCCTCCAAGGCTGCCAGGCTGGCGACCAGGAGCGGCAAAGACTGTGACATCCAAGTGTCGCAGCTCCAGTCAAAGTCGACGGAGTCTGCCAATTGAAGACAATTAGCAAGCGCGACTTCTCAATTGTGTTGACAGATGAGGGAGAAAAATCAAATAGATGTGAGAGCTGTGTTTATCCTGCTGCAGTGTTTTGCAATATTATGTCTATTGATTTGCTTTTTGTTCCTGAGTTATTGGGTGGATGGCGCGTGGCTCTGCCTGTCAACCCGGCAAGCTTGCTTTCACAGCTGCTTGTCAAGTGAGAATTTCTACACAAATCACCCCAACCCATCTCACAGGGGACATTAGATCAAAGATACTCTGTTATGATTTAATGGAAAGGGGGAAAAAAAAACAAAAAATAAAAACCAAAAAACTGTAGCATGTGGCTTAATTTTCTTTTTATCACCATTGGTTATAGCTTTTGAATTTGGTAATGCGGCGCAGCCACTGTAACTGGTTTTGCAAGCATTCTGCAGTCCAGGAAGGTAGGTGGGTTGTGTGCAGCTGGTCTTTGCTATTGTGGCTGACCTTCCTCCTAAAATGGGATAGAAATTCCCATCACCTTCCATTGTGTTGCAACACTATCGAATTGAAGACACAATGGTCAGTCATTGGGAGGGCATATTGTTTTTTCAAAAGAATGTGAAACCTTTCAGCCAGCCTCAATTGTAAAGAAATACAATTTCTATTTGCTGTTCAACTTTCTCCCTACTGTTGTGCTCCTGCACTTCTGGGAGTCCCCCAGGCTTCCCAGAGTAGGATGCCTCTCTAACTAGATCAGTTCTCTTTAACAGGACCCCTTAGCTCATACCATTTTTAATCTTAATTTTTATTTATGTTAAAATGTATTCAAGTTGGGGGCCAGGCTCAAAGAGGCCTGGGTCTAATATAGAGGAAAAAGATTCAGGATAATTCAGGACTATGTGATAAAAAATTTTTTACTCAGCATTTTGCATTACTTTTACCTGGGAAAGAGGACCTTATCCAAAGGAATGATATTCATGTAGGAAATTTGAGAGCTAAGGCAAGTGAATAGGGAGAGAATTTGGAACCCCAGGACTTAGGGACATCCCTCAAATCATATTTCATGCTCAATTTCCTTCTCTTTCCACATGGAGCCCCAGTCCTGCAGTAAATCAGAATTATAAAACAAATCCTCACTCCCCTCCACTGCATTTATTAATTTATCTGTAAGTACTTCACAAATGGGAACAGCCGTGGAGTTTCTGTTCAGTATCCCTACATGTGAGCTTCAAGGCACCCTCTCTACAGAATGGGTGTTAGCTGGGATGAGAGGCTCCAGAAGGCAAAATCACATCTTGGCTATAAAAAAAAATTCTGCACTGTCGGCATGCATTTGTGTACACAAATTTCTTCTTGGTATTACATATCGAGGCCCCTGTGTCCAACGCGTTCACTGGTAGTGAGTTAGGTGCATTTAGGGAGATGGATTACTTTCCCACAAACAACACAGGGACTGTTAAACAAACAGCAGGAAGACAGCTCAATTTTAAATAAAATTTACAAGCCCAGAATGAATGCCCTTCCCTAACTAACTTACTACCAGGGAATTTCTTAGGCACTGGGGATTACAAACACCGATTCTGAAGTTAATTACAATACATAAACATGTATTTAAAAAGATAATTATTTGACATTATTTTGGAACTTGACTGAAAATTGCTTCCTAAGGACACAAGCTTCTTCTCTAGGGTCTCAGATGACTTGGTACACAACAAAAAGGCATGTATCACACAGCAAATGGGACTTTTTCCTAGCCATGCACTCTTTAAAAAAATCAATGCTTCCAACTCTTTGTTCTATCTCCCATTCCATTATTTGCTCTCTCAAGAGTCCTCTTCTCCTGCTACCTAAAATGTCATAAATATCATCATGGGAGAGAATGTGATCTAGTGCAGTTTTATTAAAAAGTCTCACACATTTTGCAGCCAAATCATCATCAACATATGCTGTTCCCAGCCTGTCCCCTGTTCCAACAGGTTCGCAGGGAATAACATCAGTAGCATTGAACGCTTTACAACTTTTCAGATGCTGTTTTATTCATTTAGGCGAATACCCATTCAACACCAAATATGTGCACAGGATGCTAGGAAAAAAATACAAATTGATTCTAACAACAAATCCCTGTCCTCACAGTGCTGACCATCTAGTTGTGACTGGGCATTCACATAAAACACATCTAATGATGCTCTAATAAAAGGCGGGCGTTTCAAGAGCTCTCATGTGGAAGATGCTAATCCTGACAAGTACGATGTCTCCTTTAGCTACAGGTTGGATAGGCTGTGAATTCAGGCCACATTTTTCCTCCTGGTAACTCTGTGGTATAGGTGTTTTCATCTCCATTTTACAGAAGTGGAAACAAACCCAGGCAAGTTAAATTACCACAAAACTGGTATGTGGCAGACCCCAAGCCCTGTAGAGGTCCCATTGGGGTAATAAGAAGGCAAGAGTGTGGAATCTCACATGACCTGGGCTCAATCTCAACTCCAATTCTTTCTGGCTGGACAGTCTCTGCCACTTCTGTAAACAGAAGACAATGATACCTACTCTTAGGGTTATTGTGAGAATTAAGTGAGATATCTTGTATTTCCTGTTATGAGCTGAATGTGTTCCCCTAAAATTCCTATGTTGAAATCCTGACTCCCTATGTGATGGTATAAGGAGATGGGACCTTTTGGAAGTGATTAGGTCATGAGGATGGAGTCTCATGATGGAATTAGTGTCCTTATAAGAAGAGACACAGAACTTGTTCCCACTTTGCTCTCTGCTATGTGAGGACACAACAAGAAGGTGGCCATCGGCAAACCAGGAAGTGAGCCATCACCAGACGTAGGATCTGCCGGTGCCTTGATCTTACACTTCCCAGCCTCCAGAACTGTAAGAAATAAATGTTTCTTTTTTAAACTACCCAGTTGATGGTAATTTGCTATAGCAGCCTGAACTGACAAAGACATCCTGCAAATCTAAGGTATCACTTACTGTAAATAGTATCATTGTTTTGCATTTCACTTAGAATGAAAAAATGCTGGTATCACTTATTGTAAATGGCATCATTATTTTATGTTTCACTTACAATGAAAAATTAAACCACAAATACCATCTTTCTTATTTCTTGGATTTCTTATTTATTATCTATTTAAAGAGCTCTTTTAGGCTTATTTAGAGGTAGGTTTTCTTTTTAATATTAGATATGACTTCTGGGTGTATGTCAGAGGAAAAATAGAAGAAAAATAAGTGGGCTGAGTGTTCCCAGACTTCTTCACATCTGACCTCTCATAGCCACATTTTAACTCAGAGTTCTTGATGTCTGTGCTTTTTCTACTACCCCCGCTCTGGGCTGGCAAGAACAATGAGGACACAGCATCTCCTGAAAGAATGTTATAGTCGAAGCACTAGATTTCTCCCATGATGCTGGGGTGTCAGTAGAAGGTTTTCAAATACCAACCAGAACTTCCACTCCTTCTTCAAAAGTTCCGTCGGTGTTTTGCTGACTGTATTGAATGTCAAAAGATTGGAGTTGTCCTGTCATTCCACCAGGAATAATAGCTGAACAGTCAGAATCATGTTATGTTTACTGGCTGGTCAACAATTGTCAGACACAGTTGATGGTGAGGAGCATCCCAATTTCAGAGAAATTTCACAATCATGTGAAAAAAAATACGTGTTTTAGAATTCATGAGATACAGATCTATAAAGTACAACATTATACCCAATACTTAGCAGATGTTTTAAAAGTTATTGTTCTTTTCTCCTCTTTTTTATATACACAACAGCTATCAAATTGGTGAGCTTAAAGATAGAGATTGTGCGTTCATAGGAGGAGTAAGTATCTTGAAGTAGATATGTCAAAATTGCTTCATGGAAGAGATGGGAAATTGCCCTCAGCTGGAAAGAAAGACTAAGCAGAGAAATGGGCAAGAGCAGCCTGAAAATATGGTGGGACTAAGAGCTTGCTTCAGAGGTACTTCAACTCCTCCCCGCCACGATTACCATCAGCTCCACCAAAGACAATGGGCCTGTTATGCAGATACAAATTTAAGAAAACTCCTTAGTGCCCCTCTTCTGACTATATTGCCACTTCTAAATCTGGAAATTCTACTAAAATTTGCAGACGTAAGAATGTATACTTCAAAAATGTATGCGATCCTTTGGGGTAAGTGGGTAGTGGTTGGAAGAACTGAGAAATCTTCTTGAGCTGTATGGCTGGGAATCAGGCAAACCAGGTCCTCAATCCGGCTCTACTGCTTAATTGAATTTTCTTGGAAGTATTTCTTCATCTTTCTTCTTTCATAAAATACAGGGAACTGTTACCTACCTTAGAAGAGTATTAAATATAAAGAGAAAACAAGATAATGTATATAAAATGCTCAGAACAGTACTGGGCTTACATAAGGACTCCAAAGGACTACTTTACATTGTAATTCTAATTAAGGTCTTAGTGGCAAGTGATGAGTCAATACAAGATCTTAGAACAGTGAAACCTGTCTGCATGCAGGGACTTTTGAGCTTCAGTGTGTACTGGCTGTATGACCTCGGGAAATTTACTTAATCTCTCTGTGCTTCAGTTTTCTCATCTGGAAAATGGGGTTAATGAAAGAACCTATTTTACAGAGAGAATTAGATGGGTGTATTATTTTTTAAATAATTTGCACATTATTTTTAATAATTTATACATGGGCTGAATTAGTAAATGCCCAGTAAATGTTAGCTATTATCCTATATGTATGTATATTTTTGTTGTTTGTTTTTGTTTTTTTAGCTAGCCAGTGCATGGAATTGGACCCTTGACCTTGTTGTTATAATGCTGAGAACCTGTCTGCATGCAGGGACTTTTGAGCTTCAGTGTGTACTGGCTGTATGACCTCGGGAAATTTACTTAATCTCTCTGTGCTTCAGTTTTCTCATCTGGAAAATGGGGTTAATGAAAGAACCTATTTTACAGAGAGAATTAGATGGGTGTATTATTTTTTAAATAATTTGCACATTATTTTTAATAATTTATACATGGGCTGAATTAGTAAATGCCCAGTAAATGTTAGCTATTATCCTATATGTATGTATATTTTTGTTGTTTGTTTTTGTTTTTTTCTCCCCCCAAGGGATTTCTGGAGATGGCAGTAGTTTAACCTAATCACTCAATCGATATTTATAAAATACACAGAGAGATATATAATATAGTAAAATGCCAGGAAATGGGGAATGGCTTTCAAGTCATTTAGGCAAGGTGTTTATGATGAGAGGGTTATTTTTGGAACTGCACCGTATAAATGATAGCTTGCTCTACTCATGAGTAAAACCAGCCTTGAACTCTAGTAGCCTCTATAGCCAGTTTGATCCCCCCACCCGCTGAACTCAGCTGCAAAAGCGTTAGACCTAACACATGACAGTTAGAAGAGGATTTGCAGCAGGAACTGACTTCCAAGTCCTAACAAGAGTCCGGATGCAAGAAGCTCCTCCCTACTCTAGGCTCAGGGCACACATTTTCCCTGAGGCCAAAGGCAGAAGAAAACAGAATCTTCCCCAACAATCAAAATCAATCTTTGGAGACTTCCCTCCTCTTCTGTTCTGGGCAGCTCCTCAGGCCTCCATAATATAATGTTAAGCCTTTTTCAGCTGTTCTAAAATTCTGAGATGCAAACCAGAAATTTTGGTTGTCTGTATTTTCAGTGTTGCCTGCCACTGTGGTTCAAAACTGAAATGTGGCTCAGTACAGTTGCCATGCCACGTTTACCAAAATGCTGCCTGCTCAGTCATTTTCAATGAGTCATTTATTTGATTCATCAATATTTTTTTTTTCTCTTTGCTTTGGGTGAAAAGCAAGCTAATCAGTGATGTGGCTCAGATGTTCCGCAAACCAGAAATTTTGGTTGTCTGTATTTTCAGTGTTGCCTCACACTGTGGTTCAAAACTGAAATGTGGCTCAGTATAGTTGCCATGCCACGTTTACCAAAATGCTGCCTGCTCAGTCATTTTCAATGAGTCATTTATTTGAATCATCAATATATTTTTTTTCTCTTTGCTTTGGGTGAAAAGCAAGCTAATCAGTGATGTGGCTCAGATGTTCCGATCCTCCAATATATTGTGTTGGTTGCACTCCAGAGTCACATTTGAAGTTAATAAAGAGAGAGAGGGAGGAAGTCACTTCTTTTTTAATAGTGTTTGTTGTCTTCTGCATTCAGGCTGATTCTTCTAGCAAGTGCAGATCCAAGCACTGTATTTTATCAGTTTCCACTCCCTGGAATGATAAATGAAAATAGTATATTTCTCTAAATAATGTTTCAGAAAATAAAGGATAATCTTTAAAGACAAATCTTTCCATCAAAATGGGATCTTTCCATTCTGGCTACTGGCTGCCTTGGCAGTCTCCAGCCTCAGAAAATTATTAGTCCTTCAGCCAAAAACTCATTATCTGTATGACCCTAAGCTCTTGCATGTACCGTACCCTTGGAGAAGAGGGCCGTTCAGTCTTGTCTTCCTGGAAAACTCCCAGTCATCTTTCAAGATGCAAATGAGGTGCCACCTTCTCTGCAGGATCTTGTCCCTCTCACCCTTTTCTCCTCCAGTGCAGACTGAGCTTCTCCTCTGTGGTTCATGGGCATGGTGTATACATGCCTCTGAGATAGTGCTCTGCCCATTGTGTCCAACTACTTATCCATTTACCTCTCCTACTCAATTGTACAATCTTTCATGGCCCAGGCCACACATTTTTATCATTTGCTCTTAACTTTTGAGAATTCCAGGCTGACCAAAGGCACTTAGTACATGCGTGTTGAATGAGTGATTACCAAAAGCCATCTAGGTATGTTGTGGTGTTACATGGGGAAATGAACAGCTATGAAATTCTCATTTCAGAAGTGATGAAGATCTACAGCACATTGAGGACACACACATGAAAGCCAAGTGTGCCAGTTATTGATGTATTACCTCTTAGCTCGAGGTATGCCCTTCTTTGCCTGCTGCTCTGTATATGATGGAGGTGGGCTTTGTGAATATTTCTCCTTTGTCTGTTCTCACAACATGAAGTGTTTTCCTGTAGAGGGGTACTCAAGGGACACTGGAGGAAAACGGGGTTTCTCTTCTGTGTTCTGGTGTGCCTTGCTTGCCAAACGTCTATGCAGGGTGCAATTTCTCTAGTACCTACTCCTATAGAGGAAGGCTGTTCCAGATCCCAGTTCCTTCAGCTTGACGTGACCCACAGCAACCAGCAGCTTCCCCAGAACCTCCTCTAATGGCTTCAGAGTGAAGTGTGACCAGCAAGATCAGGCCTCTGAGCAACCTCCCCCACAAGTCTGACTTTACAGTGAGTTCTGAAGCCTGTGATGGCTTCCCCCAGCATTCCAGAGGACAGACTTCCAGCACGTCCTGCCTCTATGGCACCTCCACTATTTCTTGCTATCCAGTGAGCTGCGGCTATGCCCTCTTTAACGAGGTCTGCATCTCCGCCCTGTTTGGGCCGGGTTCTTCCTTGGGTGCTGTCTCTCAGTCCTAGGAACTGTGGCGGCTCCTGATATCTGTTATTCCTGCATTCTTTGTTGTTTTCTTTAACTCCTACTAATCAAGTCCCTGTTACTCTAACTCTCTGTTAATAGTTTTTATACTACACTGTCCCTGTTCAAATTGCTGTGTGGTTTTTGTCTCCTGATTGGGCTTAGGCTGATATATCAAATGCTTATTAAATAGAGATACAAAGAAAATTTTCTGTTTTATAAATTTGGAACCAATGTCAGAGTATAGCAAAGTCCATGGAGCTATCTTTACTTTAGACATTTAATGTTAATTAGATTAAATTTTGAATATTGAATTTGGAAATGGTCTCTGCTCACACTTATGCCAGGACTTGGACACTAGAGAGAAAAACTATGAATTTAGACACTCTCAATTTTAAATTTTTCAGATGGGGGATGAATCAAAAATCTCCCTACCAAAATTTCTTCTGCTTAGTACAAATGAACAACATGATCACATCTGCAAAGGTAGGATTTTAAAAGTATCATCCTGAACTCAGACGTACTCATTATCTTAAACCCAGTGGGTCTTTAATAAATGTTGATAATACTATAATTGATGAGATGATTTAAACCAAATCTTCCCATTAATTAAAGGAGTTTTTTTAGGACCCTCTACTAAGGTATGCTAGGCCTAGCTGGACTGACCGCACCTGCATGAAAATCACTTTTCTAATAACTCTAAAAATAATCTCAACCTTAGTTAATCAGTTCAGATAAGTGGAATATCAGTGTTTGTTGCTTTTGTTGCTGATATTGTTCTTTAGAGTGCTTATATGGCAATTTAAAGAAAGTATTGAAAGACTGAATATAAATTTTACTGAAAAAACACAAGAAAAAATTGGTGGAGGCCACCTACTTATAATCACTTCTGAGAGATCTAAGACTCATTAGAAAACTAAATATCTAACATTACTGAGCTTGTGTTTCATATCTGAATCAATTAGTTGCATTAGTGAAGACATCCACCATTATTAAAACCTGCTTAAGGATGTCATTCACTGCCAACTGCTACTTTCAGACTTCCAGGGGACATGTCCTTGTGATTGGGAACGTTTTGCCCTTATGTTGGTCTGAATGACAGCACATGTTTCTTTTTTTCTTGGACCGCAACCCTTGGCTTGGTGTTGCCCGCCCCGCGCTCAGCCAGTGAGTGCACCGGCCATCCCTATACAGGATCCGAACCCGCGGAGGGAGCGCTGCTGTGCTCCCAAGCGCCGCACTCTCCTGAGTGCGCCACGGGCTCGGACCGACAGCACGTGTTTCTAATGGCTCATTCTGTTTGACTAAAACATTACTTGGGGGTTTCTTTCCTTCATATACAAGTACAATTCTCTTGGCTGTAAAATTTAGAATGGACTTGCTTGTTTATTATATGGACTCCTAATTTTTATGTTAAATACAGTGATAGCATGTTTTTTTTTTTTTTTTTTTTTTTTTTTTTCCCAGTTTTCATTCTCTTCACTTTTCCAAATCTTTCCCAAATAATTGGCACATTTTAGGCTGACCACCCCAACCTACAGTACTCTCTCTCTCTGATCTGAACATTTACAATTTTATATTTGTTGAATAAGAGTCAGCAAACTTTTCTGTAAAGGGCCAGACAGTGAATATTTTAGGCTTTGAGTGCTGTAGGGTCTCTGTTATAACTACTCAGCTCTGCCATTATAGTGCAAATACAGCCATATGTATGTTAATGAACGTGGCTACATTCCAATAAAACTTTATTTGCAAAAACAATGCAGCAGATATAGATTCTGCCCCTAGGTTGTAGTTTGCCAATTTCTTATCTAAACAAGAGTCTTCAATTTTGGGAATACACAAAGGCTTCCCAGAGAGTGCAAGGGCATGAATAGCTTTAAGGAAATCACTCTTTTGATTCCAAACTTCAATCACATTATTTCCTGCAATTAATCTGCCTGAAGTCTGTGGTGTGCCAATTCTCCTTCCCTACCTCCACTTTATTGAAGAAATGCACACTTTTCATCCAGCCTGAATCTTCTTGCCCCGCTGTGTAAAAGCCTCTGGGACACAAAAATCATTGCAAAGAGTATACTATCCCTTGGGCCATAATACAAATCAGCTTCTTATGGAATGCACACCTCACCCCTAAGGGACAGTTTTGCAATCCAAGCAAAAAAAAGCTGCTGTAAGAAATCTCAAAAGATGCTATACCTTATTTCATCAAAGCAAAAAACTCATGGCAAAGCATTGTACCCACTCTGTCTGTCTATCTGTCTGTTTATCTACCTATTATAGATAAAATTATAAACAGAATTCAGAAATGTAAAGATTGCCATGGGGTGTCTGTCTATCTACCTATTATAGATAAAATTATAAACAGAATTCAGAAATGTAAAGATTGCCATGGGGTCATTCATTAACATGTTATTTAAATTAAAAAAAATAAAGTTAGATTTTACTTTTTTAGCATAAAGTTGATTGATTTGTTTGACAATGAGGATTGGCTCAGCTTATTTGGTTACATGGCAGGTATTTTCCACAAATTATGTGAGTTGAATCTGCAATTTAATATATATCGGTAGCTCAAATATATTGATAATATTTAAAAATTTAGAAATATATAATATACTGGAAAATACATCTTTTTGGAACTATAAATATACAATCAAATTTTTACATGTAAACTTAAAATGTTCAAGGGGGACACAATTTAAAAAATCTGGCAAGTACATAAACAAAATTTTTGAATTTTTGAATGAGAGAATGCATTAAAATGGGCACAGCCATTCTGAAAATATTTACCAAAACCCCAATATGACTGAGAGTCTTTCCTAGATGTCAAGATTTAACAATGGTAAAAAACATCTGTACACTTTGCTTTCAAGGACCTTAACATTTACTGGGTGGAGACAGATATTAATTAAAAGATCATACAAACAAATGCAAATTATAGTTGTGGGAATGCTACACAGGAAATATTTGTTTCTGAGTGGCTTACCAGCTAGAAATAGATTGACTTGTATTTTTTTCAAACTATATGCAGTACTTTGAACATGTTTGAAGTATTCAGAGAACAAAGCAACAAAGCCTTTTTTGGGGGTGGTATTCTAATTACTTTCACTCTTTACTTTCAGAAGCTTATAGTCTGCTACCTTGTCTTCATTACTTTATTTTTCTCTCATTAAAGCTTTATTATATTTCTAATTTTTTAAATATTACTTGATGCTTCACTTTTACCCTATCTCCTTTGTTTTCAGTAGATAACTAGGAATACAATAGTATTGAAAGCATGGTTTTTTGGTCCTTAAATCCCTAATAATGCCCATTTTATACCCATCACCATACAATCTTTACCATCTCTTAATTTCTATTTTTACTTCCTCTCTCTCCTCTTTTTCATCTCTCTTCTCTCTCAGAAAAAAAGAGTCTTTCCCTTCTAAGTCCAGTTCTTATGCATGTATTCCATATCCTGTTCCCCCATTCTTCTCTGGGACTTTTCCTCATTGGATCCTCTCCTCCCTGGCTAGCGTCTTCAGCATCTTCCTTGTCTTTGTTTCTTTCACTCTTCTGTTAAAACTACTTATCTACTTTACTGCTTCCTTGACCAGTGATCCCATTTTTTGGTTTCCATCCAGTAACAAATACCTATAGTTCCCATCATCATCATGATTAATCTGGTTTCTAACCCCAAATTGTACTAAAATGGTTTCCAAATGTTGACCTAAAAAGAAACTGAGGCCAAATACATACAGCAAGGATTTATTGAGCCCATGTGAAGGTTGCAATCGGGGAGATGCATAGTCAGGTTCCCCTGAGAAATGTATTCTGAAGAGGGTCAGCAGAGCTCAGCATTTTAAAATCACAAGAAGGATCAAAGGAGAGAGAGAAAAGGATAGTCCCACCTAATTACTTCAAAGGTTTTCTATTGATTGTACATGATATAGATTTGGGATTGTTACCAGGTTACATAAGAATTACAAGAAGCATTCTAGGTTATTTTATGGCTTTCTGGTGCCATTAAGTCCGCTTCTAAGTAAAAACGTTCTTATGATAACATTTTCCAGGTCAGGTGGATGTGACTACTAACTTATCCCAGATACCCCAAGGCACTGTAATTTAGCTGACCTAGTCAGAGCAGATTCTTTTGGTTATCACAAAAATCCCCAATAGCCTCCTGTCCCATAAATCTAGTTACCTTTTCCCCCTGGATCCCCTTCAACTCTTCTGCAGCATTTGACATATCTCCTCTTTATGAAAGTCTCTTCTCTCTTGGTGTTCATTCTACTCTACCCACATAGTTGCTCTGTAAACCTATAGACACGTCATTCTATGAATCTTCTTCTCCCTGTTTGCAGACATCTGTCTCAATGTCCTGTCTTTTGCTTGACTCTCCCACTTCACATAGGACCTGACGCTAAATGATTTCCTCACTTACCTCTGAGAACACTGAAATCTTGATTTCCAGCTGAATCATCCACCAGCACTAAAAAGTCACGTTAGCTTAAACTCAACCTGTTGTCTTACTCCCCAAGTAAGCTCTTGCTTCTGACTATCCTTTATTCATTACAAATGCCTCTTTCTCCTGGGCACTTGGGCTCACATTCTTCATGGCATCATTACCTCTGTTCTCTCCTTCATCTCCCGGTTCCATCAGTGCACTAGTTTGGATTTCCACCTTCAACACCCCTAGTTCAGGATCTTCTTTTATCACAGCAGAAATGTCTCAGTCACCTTCTAAATGGTCAGAAGTCAGCCCTGATTGCATATAAGAATCACCTGGGGACCTTTAAAAAAATCCCTATGCCCAGGCTACACTCAGGCCAATTATGGTCAGAATCTCTGGGGGGGGGGGGTCAATCCATTAGCAATTTTTAATGCTCCCAGGAGATTTCAATGTGCAGCCAGGGTGGGGAACTGCTGTTTAGACTCTCTTCCTTTGCCATCTAATTCACGTGTCAGAGTTTGTTTATACATCCTAAAAGGGAGGTCTGATTTTGCAACTCACTTAACTTAAACTTCTGTAATTCCCCAATAATTAAAGCATAAAATAAAATTTCCTTAGGCTTGCATTCAGGACTTTTCTTGGGTGGCTACCAAGCTAATTTTCTAGTCTTTCTTCTAACCTTCCTAAAAGACAAAACAACACAAAACAATCCAACCCTATAACCTAGTTAATCTGAACTACTCAAACATCCTGACAACTCATTGTTCTCTCTACTAGCATTGATATTCCCATTCTTTGACCTTACCTTTAAATCCTACATATTCTTTAAGAAACAACTTCCTTCATGAGTCCGTCTAATATACCACCAGCTAGAAAGTGTGTGTGGTTCTTCTCTTCCAAGATGATATTGCATTTAGTATGCAGTCCTCAGGTGACCATGAGCATACTCTCTCTACCTTTGTGGCCATTGGTGTAAGTGTCTCCTTTTTATTGAGATGGAAAGTGCTTTAGGACTTAAGTATTTTTAAAATGTGTAAGCTACGTGGCATGCAACATAATGCGTTGCCCTTAGTTGCTGAATAATTTGTTGAAAGAAGGAATGAATTTCTTCCCGATATAACTTATGAGATGTTAATACATGTATTGGGCTTAGAAGTTGTCTACAACATAGTAAATGCTCAATAAATGCTATCTATTATTATAATGAAGACTCTGAGGATTAGGACAAGTTTTTATAAGGGAAAACTGAAATCCTATGTTAGTTAGGTTAGTCTGTTTCTGTTGTTCATAACAAAATACCTGGAATTGGGTGATTTGTAATAAAATGAAATTTATTGCTTGCAGTTTTGGAGGCTGGCAAGTCCAAAGTCCAGGAAACACATCTGGCAAGGATCTTCTTTGGTGGTGGTTTCACAGCAATGCTGGGATCTCACATGGCAGAAAGTGGCAGAGCAGAGAGAGAGAGCTTCTCGTGTATTCTCCTTTTAAAGCCCTCAGAACCATGCCCATGACCACCATTAAACCATCAACTTAATTACCTCTTCAAGGCAGGCACTACCTTTTTTTTTTTTTTTACTATAATAGGATCTCCCACCCTCAACAGTTACAATAGGGATCAAGCTTCTCATACATAAAACCTGAGGGACACAATTCAATCCTTATCATTATGGCTAACGTTATCACTGTCAAACATCAAAAGGAAACCCAATTTCAGTATATTATATGATTTAAAGTATTAATTAAAATATTAATGCCTGCGTTGGTCAGGCTAGGCTAATTTATATTGCAAAAAGAAACAGCTCCAAAGTCTCAGTGGTTTGACACAAAAGTTTATCTCTTGCTTTCACTGTAAGTCTCACATGAGTTTTCAGGGGGTCCTGCTCCAATAAGTACTCAGGGACCCAGGAAGATGAGGCTCCTCAATGAGACTGAACTATTTGGAATACAGGGCCTCATCAGTGGTTACAATAGAAGAACAGAGATAAGTTATGTCCTGGCTATTGTATGTTTCAGTTCATTGGCTCAAATGAGCCACATGACCCTTTGTAAGTAGGGATTTGGAAGTGTTCACTTCCTGTTGCCCATGCTGTAGAGGAGAACTGGGTACTGGTAAGCACTAGTAACGTCTACCACGATATATCTTTTTTTTTTTTTTTTTTAAAAAGATGACCGGTAAGGGGATCTTAACCCTTGACTTGGTGTTGTCAGCACCACGCTCAGCCAGTGAGCGAACCGGCCATCCCTATATGGGATCCGAACCCGGGGCCTTGGTGTTATCAGCACCACACTCTCCCGAGTGAGCCACGGGCCGGCCCATTTCCCTCATTATAAAATAGACACAAAGATTTACTTAAAATATTGCTTTAAATACAAAAAAGGAATGATAAAAATATTTAACTGTGAGAATTGGTTAACTAAATTAACTTGTTTCTACTTGATAGAATAATATTCAGCCAATAAAAATGTTCTAGAATAACACTGTTTTTAACAACATAAGAATATGTTCATGATATAATATTAAGTGAAAAAATAAGGTTCCACTTTTATAATTATAATATAATATTTATAAGAGTAAGTTTAGTATAATCCCAATTTGGAAAAAAAAATTTATGTTCAGATAAGTCTAAGGGACTAAACACCAAGTATCAATAATGGCTATTTTTGAATGATAATATTATAGGTCATTTAATTTTATCTTAATGCTTTTTTGTATTTTCAAAGTTTTCTACAGTTGCTATGTACTTTGTTATCAGCAAAACTTACTTTAAAAGTGTTTCCCTAACATATATTTGTACACATAACACTATAATATTTTATTATTTTTTTAACTTACCTCTTGTATGTGTCATTTTCCTAACATGACTGCAGTTAAATCTTGTGTTTTCTTTTCTACCATCCCGTCTATGGAGCCCACTGCCAAGGCAGTCGCATAATCAGCTTTCACATGTAATCGGTGATAGAAGGATTATCTATTGAAATTAGAAACAAACAAAAAACAATGACAATGATCAAAATAAAAAAAACCCCTACATTTTGAGACAGCTCAGACTATTCTCTATTTTCAATTCATGATAAAATAATATTTAAATGAACATAGATCAGATTCTAAACTTCGCATTCTTATGAGAATGATCACTGCATTTTTTTTTTAAGTTTATTTTCTCCACTTAAAGTAATCTCCTGCTATTCCTTAGAGTTCCAGTCCCCTTTGGAAAAAGTGTGAGGCAAAGATGGGAAAGCGATGTAAAAATCTCAGAACTCACAGTGTGCTTATAATTTGGGACAGATGATTTATTTAGTTCTGAGATCAAGATAGATATTATAATATGGTGCAAATTAGAATGAAGATACTAAATAATTTACGCTAATGCTCTCAGTTATAAAGATAACTGCCTCACTTTGCAACTGATATAAATTAAGGGAATATATTTAAATGTATATTTTAATCAATCAAGAAGGCTCGTCTGCCAGCCAGCCGGTGTTAGATGCTAATGCATGCTCTCAATGAAAATGGTCTGTTTATTAACTAATTAAATGCCAACTGACTGAGTCACTGAATTCAGACATTGAAACAGTGGCAGTGTACTGTTGTGGTCATTGGGTATACTTCATAGTATGGAGTTCATCCTCTACGTAACTGTGAAACATAGTTTATTGCTAAATGATCCAAGCTGCTGTTTATCCAAAAATGTGAATGATGGAATTAGGAGAAATTCTTAATTCTGTGATGGAATTAAGAGAAATGAGGTGTCAGAAGTAAGGATATCTGCAGAAAGCAGCACTGAGAAGGGCCTGTACATAAATCGAGATGCCAGTTTACCTGCTGTTGCTGACCAGCTGCTTAGCACATAGTAGGGTTCTCTGTGAATGTTTGTGGAACGGAATTGAATGAATCTGAATGTGCTATTAGGTATCCTGATGAGCTGGAAGAAAGACGTCTTTTCAGGGAATCTTGGGGACTTGATAAAAAGCAAATCTCAATAACTGCCAGCATCAAAAGATTGTGGAGTAATAAAAGAGACGGAGAAGTACAGGTATAGGTCGTGAATGCTTGAGCGGAAAGCAGAGCCAACAAATTATGGTACATTAACAGCTCGGGGAACATAAAAAAATGAAAGAAAAGGCATTTGAAAGGAAAGCCAGGAGAATGAGATGAACTGGAAATTCACAATCAGTACCATTTCCTTACTAATCAAAATCCATTTTCTTCAGCTTTTATTTTTTTCTGTGCTGGCATTTTTCTCACATATCACGGGCATAGAAAATAAAATCAGCCGGGAAAGTGGCGGATCCTCGACATTGCCAACGAATCACTGTCAAACTTATGTTGTTTTCAGGATCTTTTTTCTTCTTCTTACATTTGCCTGCTTTGTTTTTGAGATTAAACAGAAAAACCTGAAGATGATTCATACTGAATGTAGCCTGCTCATATGATGTATTTACTAAAGAAAATTCTCCTATCCAAATTTCATCTTCAAATGAATTGCCCTTTTTGTGATATGTTAATTTTTTTTTTTTACATCTTAAGAACTCACAACACACTTTAAAAATGAATCTTAGTGCACTGACTAGAATACAGTTATGTAAAATGTGGTAGTTACTGAACTTAAAGCAAATGTAAATATAATTTTGGATTGAAAGTGGTTAATATACTTTCTCAACTATCAATTTGAAAGTGAACCTAAAGAAGCAGAAAACCCTAAGTAACAGATACTCTGTAGAATTCTTAATATCTGTAATTTTATAAGTTTTATTTTTGTCTTTTTATCTGGCTGTCTTATGAGAGTGCTATTCTCTATGCAGCCTGAAAAAGCTTCCACAAAAAGATCACAGCCAACCGGAGAGCCTCTCTAAATGGACCTCTTTTTCGTGGACTCTGGCTAAGGGGGAAAACATAATGGTTTCCTTATCACGTGGCTCTTCTCCCCACTCTGATGAAAGAGGCTGGCTTGAATGATGTGTGACTCTGGAGTCCGAAGATGACTGCTGAATTGGTTTCAAAAATTACAGTTTGGTCAGAGCCACAGACAGAGGACAAGCTGTCAATGCCCAAGCTGAGTTTCTTAATTCCTCTAAACCTAGATAAATACCCAACGTGATTTTGCATTGGCGCTCTTAGTAGCTTAACCTGGAGTTATTTCCTACATGAATGACTTAAGTCCCAGATTCTTGAAAGTCTAAGTGAATTATGTAAATGGCCCAGCCTATGTCAGGATGCTCTGCCCTCGGATTTACTTCTCTGGGTGGATAAATGGTGATAAAATCTCTCTCCCCAAACCTGCATTTCAGCTTAGGAAAAGCATAGATTTTCCAGGAGATATAAATATTTCCACTGTGTCAAGTTGGTATCAACAGTGAGGGTAATGTTTATGTTGACCAGAAGAGGAATTCTAACAATGCGTAATCACACACGGACAGATCCACATCAGCAGTGCTTCCCCTGCAGTTCAAGGGATTCTGTGGCCAGACGGTTGGGACTCATGCTAATGTTCCTTCTGAGATCGAGTCCCCCAGCTTTGCCATTAGTTACTCAGTTTCTCTATGTCCCATTCCAGCAGTACTGAAACCACTAATATCTCTTTGCAGGTTAAAGATTGTACCAAGGATGGCCGATTACTTCTTACTGCTGAAGCATCTGCAAGTAAGGAGCTGGGTTCCAATTTTTTTGAAAGTTTTTATCTTTCTCTTCCTACCCCAGCCCCTTTCCCCCAAGGATGAAATTGTGTAAGGGTTAAAAGAAGGGTTTGGTAGGAGTTAGGAAAGCAGGACAATTTTAATTTTATTCCCATGACATCAAACTTTTATGTCATATCTATCTTATTTAGTTTTTCGTTTTAACTTTATTGTTTCTTTCTACTGTCTGTTTAAAAAGTTAATATAATATTGTATCATTGGTGTATTGAATAAAAAGTTAAATAAATATTTGGTTTTAAATACCTGCGGATGTATTAGATACTTTGCATTCAAGTGTTTTCTTTTGAAAGTAATAGATATTCCTTTTTATTTTTCACTTTAGAAAGAGGGAAATAAATCCAGCAAGTTGTTCCTATTTATAAAATTAAGTAGGATGTATTATAAACTGTGGTATGAAGAAAATTACAATTGAAAGTTGGAAGTGTCCTTAGAAATTAAATCTCTAATTTTCTCATTTTACAGATGAAGAAATTGAGGCTCAGGGAGACCAAGTGACTTCTTTTTTTTTTCCTTTTTGTCTTTTTTCGTGACCGGCAA
>NW_007726595.1:627380-646998 GCF_000696425.1 Galeopterus variegatus | reverse complement strand
TTTTTTTTTTTTTTGACCAGTAAGGGGATCACAACCCTCGGCACGGTGTGGTCCGCACCACCCTCAGTAAGTGAGCGCACTGGCCATCCCTATATAGGATCCGAACCCGTGGCCTCGGCGCTCCCAGCGCCTCACTCTCCTGAGTGAGCCATGGGGCCGGCCCCCTCTTTCTGTTTCTTTCCTTCATTGCATGCAACCTGTCTCTTTCCTTCACGCTGTACTGTAAGAATGTAATGATCAAGACAGTATGTTTAGCATGAACATGAGTATATAGAACAATGAAAGAGACAGAGCCCAGATATAAAACCACAAATACATGGCAATTGATTTTTAACAAAGATGCTAAGTTAGTTCAATGGAGAAAAGAATAGCCTTTTCAATGTATGGTGCTATAATAGCTAGACATCGTAATGGGGGAAAAAGAATCTTGACTTCACACCATAAACAATTTAACTCAAAACTGACCATAGACATAAATGTAAGAGTTAAAATGATAAAACTTCTAGAAGAAAACAAAGGAGAAAATATTTGAGTCCTTAGGATAAAGATTTCTTTGTGATGACACAAAAATCACAAACCATAAGTAAAATAAATTGATATGTTGTACTTCACTAAAATTATTAAGTTCTGCTTTTCAACTACATAACTCTGCAAATAAAAAGGAAAAGCATGAACTAGGTTTTGCATTACATATATTAGCAATACATATATGTGATAAAGGACTTTATCAAGATTTGTAAAAATTTCTTACAACTCAACAGAAATAAAAAGGAAAAGCATGAACTAGGTTTTGCATTACATATATTTGCAATACATATATGTGATAAAGGACTTTATCAAGATTTGTAAAAATTTCTTACAACTCAACAACAAGCCAACCAACCCAAATAGAAAATGGGCAAAAGATGTAACTGACTTTTCACAAAGGAACATATACAAATGACCACTAACCACATGAAAAGATGCTCAACATCAATAGTTATCAGGGAAATGAACATTAAAACTACAACAAGATACCACTACCTGCCTACTAGAATGATTAAAATCTAAAATACTGAAATACTATATATTGGCAAGGTTAAAAATTTCCACCACTCCCCAAAATTCCTTCCTGCTGCTTTATAATTTCCCCTCCCCTCACCCCAGCCTCAGAAACCACTAATCTGTTTTCCATCACTATAGAGTCACTTATTCTAGATTTTTATATATATGGAATCATACAGTATCTGCTCTCTCTTGTCTGGCATCTTTTGCTAAGTAATATTGTTGAGATACATCCATATGTGTTCTTTTTTCCTTATTGAGTAGTATTCCATTATATTAGAGTAGCTAGAACTCTCACACACTACTGATGGGAATATAAAATTGCACTGCCACTTTGGAGAACTATTCGGCAATTTCTTATAAAATTAATGTGCACTTAACATATGGCCCAGCAATTATACTATTAGTAATTTACCAAGAGAAATGAAAACAATGTCTAGTCACAAATGTTGTTAACAACTTTAACCATAATAGCCCAATTCTGGAAATAACTTTGAATCTCTCTTAATATGTGAATGGATAAATGGATTTGGTATATCCATATAATGGGACACTATTCAGTAAGAAAAAGAAACACACATGGATGTATCTCAACAACATTATACTTAGCAAAAGACACCAGGTAAAAGAGACTAGATACTTTATGATTCCATTTATATAAAAATTTATAACAAGCAACTCTAATGTAATCTAATGGAAATCAGATTAATGGTTTCTAAAGCTGGGGTGGAGGATGAGAATTTGACAATATGGGAGCAGGAGTGAATTTTTTGAGGTGGTAAAAATGTTTAAATATTGATGTGGTGGTGATTAGAAGTGTGTTTGACTTTGTCAAAACTAATTAAACTTCATACTTGAAATGTATACATTTTATTGCATTAAAGTATTACTTCATTAACCTTTTTTTTTTTAAAGTAGCTGTATCTAAATGCATGTGACATTGGATTGTCTGGCTACTACTGCAATGCTATTCATTATGAAACCAATTGTATACATAATCATAAATGGCAGAATGCTTTTCTCTTGGGAAAAATATCATGATTTGAAGTTTTCATTGCTAAATCATAATTTTTAGTTTTTCTGTTTGATTTAGAAGTTTGCTTCTATACATAGGTTCTAATCTTGGCTGTACAATTTATTCCCCTTTGGCAAGTCAGTTAACTTCACTAGGCCTTGGCTTCCTCCCTGTGGAATGAGAGGCCTGGCCAACACTCAGAATTAATAAAAAATTACTTAGCACCTACTTGGACCCAGGCATAGTGCTAGATGGCTGCACATACTTCATCTTTCAACTACTATTCTTATATATTATTCCACTTTAAAGTAACAAGTGTTTAGGGATTTTGACTTTTTTATTTTCAAAGAAATTGCCTCTACCCAAAAATGTTAGTTTGTATTGTGTCACCTATCAACCCTTCTAGCAAGCAGAGAACTTCTAAACTTTATTATGAAGAGCAAATCTGATTCAATGTGCCTGGATGAACTTTCAGTTTATTTCCTTTTTAATTCACTACCCATTGTTTGAGTGGATAAACTTTTAAGTTTCAAACCAGATCCCAATAAGCTTCATTCAATTGCCTGAGCCATAGAATTCTCCCACTGACAGAATTCGACTCCTGATAAATTCAACTCTAGGGTCCAGGGCAGGAGGAGAAGCCTAGTTAGCAAGCCCCTGGCACGGGAGGGAGAGCTTCCTCCAAAAGTGTTTACTGTTGCTGCAGAGAAGGGTGGTAATCACTTAACTGAAAAAATGCAAATTTAACTCAGTTGTCTTCCCAAGGGTTTCTTCCAGGGAGGAAGAATTCAAGCACAGCCTCTGGGAAGAGAGCTATTTGTAAGAAAACATGTTCTACTGGAGACAGTGCATGTAGTACTGTGATTGTAACACAGGGTAAATAGTTTCAGAGTATATAAAAGGATGGCAGTTAGGAGTGTAAGCTTTGTTACTTCCCCACACTGGAATCACTTTCTTATCTCTTTTTAGATTCATTTCTGATGTTCCTGTCTCTTTCAGTCTGTCTTTTTCTTCCAAGAAGCCTACCCTATTTACCTGTGTTTTCCCCTTTCACTAACTTTTCCTTTCAGTTTTTTTTTAGCTTATAAAACTTCTGTATTAGAGTAATAATATCTAATAATTGATACAATAAGAAAATATAAATATGCAAAAGGAAAACCATATACTTACAGTTATAAGCAACCCTTCTATAAGCCTGTCACCCAGATATCATTACCAACACAGCTAACCTTTTATTGTGGATTTTTCAAAACTTTTTTTCAATGAATATTTATATACAAGCAGAAAAAAATGACAGTGGAGTTAACAGATAATTCAGGGAGTAAAAGAGAATCCCATCTCCCCAAAAAGCAAATCTTTAAAGAGTATCCTTAGAGAGATTTGAAAAGATATTAGATCCATAAAATAGTAAAGAATGTTATAAATAAGCTACAATCAAAGGATAAGACCTTTGGGGAGCTTAATATGTAACAGACAAAACAAATAATTTAACACAAGCTTTGGAAGATAAAGGTGAAAAATTATTTCAGAAAGTTGAATCAAAAAACAAAGAGATAAAAATATGAGAAGAAACAAGAGTCATCCAGAATATCTAATATGCTATGAATGAAGGTTTTAGGAAAATAGGCTAGAAAAACTAAAGAGTAGAAAGGTGTAAGAATTATTTTTTCATTCATTCTGGCATTTCTACTATGTACTTATGGATGTTCTAGGTGCCGGAAATGCAGTAATGAATTAAACAGTCAAAAGCCATGGCCTCATGGAGCTTGTATTAATGGGGGAGGGGATCCCACGGGTGAGAGGAAATAAATAATTTCATGTAATGATTAGTGCTATGGAAAAAAGTAAAGCAAGTGAGGATAATAGGAGTGCTGCCAGGAGGAGATACAAGGATTACAATTTTAAAAAGAATCATCATGGAATTCCTCATATCTAAGGTGGTGTTTGAACTGAAAGAGAGAAGAGAATGAAGTCTGCAGATAACTGAGAAAAAGATGTTTCCAGTACAGGAGTAAACAAGTGCAGAAGCTCTGCTGTGGGAAAGGGCCTAGAATATTCAAGGAATATCAGTGTGCAATGGAGTGGAGTGAGCAAGGGGCGGGGGGTGGTTAGTTATAAGAGATGAAGGTAATGAAGAGTCAGATCTTGTAAGATTTTAGAGCCACTGCATGGTCTTACTTTAACTTTTAATCTGAGAGAGATGAAGAGCAATTATATAGGTTTGAGGGCAATGGCATCATACTTGTATACAATGTTTTTAACAAGACCATTACAGGAAAATAGACTGCAGGGAAGTAAATAGGAAAACTGATTAGAAGATCACGACAATAATCTAGGTGAGAAATAGTGGTGACCAGAATGCAGTGATAGTACTGAAGGTGGGAGGAGTGGTTGGATTCTGGGTACGTTTCAAAGATGGATGCGTTAGGATTTGCTGAAAGATTGATTTGTGTTGGATGAGAAAGAATGAAGACAGTCGGGAGGACTCCAAAGTTTTGGCCTGAGCAACTGAACGATGGAGTTGCCATTAACTGAGATGTGGAAGACTGTAGAAGAAGTGGGTTTGTTTGCTGATGATCAGGGATTTGGTTTGGGACTTCCTGAGTTTCAAATTTCTGTAAAAGAATTAAAATGATCCTCAGTTTTCCTCACTTTGATCTTTGCCTTCTTTCCTGTTCATTCTCTCTGTTCTCTTTCTCTGCTCTGTTTCTTTTCTTTCTCCTCCTCCCATTAACCTGAACCAGCACTGGACAGTTAACAAATGACCCACAAGACTTACAAAGATAGTTCTCAGAGCTGTTCAGACAGCTGCCCAAGTGAGATTGTGGCAAGGATTCTGAGCAAGAGGCATAAAAGAAGCGAATGTCTCTCAGCCATTCTAGCTGCAAATTGTGCGACAGTTACAGATAAAGAAAATTGCAGCCTTAGTCACATACCCACTCTATGAAAATTCTAATCTTTCTTTGGCTCAGAGAGCCACCTTGTCCTGAGGTGCGCCCTGAAGAGCATTAGTCTTCCACCTCTATCCGAGTCACTTTACTATTGTTACTTTCTTTTTTGTTAACATGCCTATCAGACAGCCAAGTGGATATGTGGAGTGGAGTAGGCTTTAGGATGTATGGATCTGGAGTTCAAGGGAGAAGTCTAGGCTGGATATAAAAATGTGGTAGTTATCAGCATATAGATGACCTTTAAAACCATGAGACTGGATAAACTTGCCAATAAAGTAAGTCTATAAAGCGAAGAGGCCCAAGAACTGAAATTCCATAAATCAACACTTGAGAGGATAGGAAGATGAGGAAAGACCACAAAGGATATTAGGAAGGATTGGGCCTGTAGTTGGAAAAAACCTTGGAGAATATGGTGTCGTGGAAACCAAAAAGAGAAAGCATTTCAAGGAGGAGGGAGTAAACAACTGTTGAATGCTGCTGATGGGTCACATAATAGAATACGGAAGAACTGACCATTGGATTTAACGATGTCAAGGGCAGTGATGACACTGAGAAAAGCAGTGTCAGAGGAGTAATGTTTCAAAACCCAATTAGCTGCATTCAAAAAATTTTATTTATTTATTTATTTATTTATTTATTTATTTATTTATTTATTTATTTATTTATTTATTTATTTATTTATTTATTTATTTATTTATTTATTTATTTATTTATTTATTTATTTATTTATTTATTTATTTATTTATTTATTTATTTATTTATTTATTTATTTATTTATTTATTTATTTATTTATTTATTTATTTATTTATTTATTTATTTATTTATTTATTTATTTATTTATTTATTTATTTATTTATTTATTTATTTATTTATTTATTTATTTATTTATTTATTTATTTATTTATTTATTTATTTATTTATTTATTTATTTATTTATTTATTTATTTATTTATTTATTTATTCTACCACTAGGAGGTTTATTGCTGCTCTGGGAATCCATACACATCTCCTTCAGTAATCACTTGTTTTCTGATAAAACAGTCACCTCCTTCCCAAATATATATAAAAATCAATTTAAGAAAAAACAATCACAAGATGCCTCTAAGTAAGACCCTCTCCATAACATGCAGAAAATAATTTTTAAAAAATTGTCAAAGAATTAAATATAGATAAACATCATCAACTAATTGTAACTATCAAAAAACACCTCCCAAGGGCCGAGCCCATGGCACACTTGGGAGAGTGCGGCGCTGGGAGCGAAGCGACGCTCCCGCTGCGGGTTCGGATCCTATATAGGAATGGCCGGTGCGCTCACTGGCTGAGTGCGGTGCAGGTGACACCACACCAAGGGTTGCGATCCCCTTACTGATCACGAAAAAAGACAAAAAAAAACACCTCCCAAGGGCCGAGCCCATGGCACACTTGGGAGAGTGCGGCGCTGGGAGCGAAGCGACGCTCCCGCTGCGGGTTCGGATCCTATATAGGAATGGC
The DNA here is from genome assembly GCF_000696425.1 of Galeopterus variegatus. Taxonomy (NCBI): domain Eukaryota; kingdom Metazoa; phylum Chordata; class Mammalia; order Dermoptera; family Cynocephalidae; genus Galeopterus; species Galeopterus variegatus. Next base: position 640,496 of record NW_007726595.1, on the reverse strand, counting down.
CGGTGCGCTCACTGGCTGAGTGCGGTGCAGGTGACACCACACCAAGGGTTGCGATCCCCTTACTGATCACGAAAAAAGACAAAAAAAAACACCTCCCAAGATCATTTTGAGTATCTGCTTAAGTTACTACATGTGACTATGGTTGGGGTTATTGTCCAATTAAATTTGACCTAAGCTACCTTAATCTGTTCTGTTTAATTTTTGGTCTTCTATTTTTAACCAGGCTTGGAGTTCACAAAACAATAATATTATACAGACAGAAAGTGGAGACGGTGTGTGTGGACGGTCTCCTGAAGAGTGTAGCTATGCAGAGGAGCAGAGAGAAGGGGCCACAGATGAAGAAGGAAATGGGATCAAGAGTTTTGTTTTTGTTTTTTCCAAATGGGAGAAATGACAATGTTTATGAACTGAAGATATGATTCAATAGAAAAGAAAAAATGAGAATATAGAGAAACATAGGACAGAGAGATAAAAATTGCTGGAGACTGAACTCATAGAATTAGCGAGTGAACTGGTGGTTGCCAGGGGCTGGGGGGTGTGGGGGGGATTGGGGAGATATCGGTTAACGGATACAAAAGTTCAGTTAAATAGGAGGAATAAATTCAAGAGATCTATAGTACAATGTGACAATTGTAGTTAATAACAATGTATTATATTCTTGAAAACTTTCAAGAGAATAGATTTTAAGTGTTTTCACCACAGAAAACAGTACATGAGGTAATGCATATGTTAATTAGCTTGATATAGTCATTTCACAATGTATACATATTTCAAAACAACATGTTGTTCATGATAAATATATACAATTTTTATTGGTCAATTAAAAAGTAAATTAGAAAGATATGAAAACAAAATGTCCTTGAGAAATGAGATAAAATGAAATCCTGTGAACAATAGGAGGGTGACCTAGCTAGGAGCTCAAGCATTCTATCTATAGCAACGTAAGGGGAGGCAGAGTTCAAGGGCACAAATGCTCACAGGCTGGCAACTAAGGAGTTGGGAGCTTATAGAAATTCTGTTTTGGTTGCTTCAGTTTTCTCAGTGGAACTAGCAAGCAAGACCATAAACTGAGAGTAAAGGTGGTTGGACAGAGTTTAGTTTACAGGCCACCTATAAATGTACCTTTTGGCCTAAGCAGTCCTAGTAAGGGCGCTCATTATTTTGAAGGTCATGCTGCCAAATCATTGCTACTGCTGCCAATACTGCAGTTTACAGTTTGGCACAGCGATCCAATCTGACAGTCCCCTATTTAATGCCTACTCTGTGGGTTTCTTATGTACTGGTCCTGTGCCTTCCTGGAGATTTTAAGGCAAAAACCACAGTGAGACCAGCTCAATGCCCTTAAGTGTGCACTAGTTCATCCTGCATGTTGTGAGTCACACTCGATACTGCCGATGCTGTGTTGGATCGTGTTCCCCAATGGCTTCTGGAGAAGCTAATTGGAGCAACCAGGAAGTACTCAATAAAATGTTAGCACTTAGGCTGTGGACACAGGCTCTCATTTTTGTGGCATCTAGGTTAAGATAGTGGTGTAAACATTGGATATTTGAGGAGAAAATAAAAGTTTGAAAATTGTTGTCTTTGGACAGCAGGGAGGTAAATGGCCCTGGGAAATGTCACATGTGATGTCATGTGATGCTGGCAGCATCATGGGTCCATTTGAGGCAAGTGATAATGGATTGAGTGAGACCAATGGATATAGTTTTCTGTTTTCCATAGCCACACCTAGCTATGTGATGCAGAAGCAAAGTAGGTGGACAGTTGATTCTAATCAGGAATTTGAGTGGGAGAAGACAATGTAGTTGAGAGTGTAAGCAAGGGAATGATTATAACGATCAATGATTGAATTTGAGCTAATTAAGTGGGAGATTGATGAAAGACAATCTGGAAGACCCTGGACACTCATGTCCTGCCCCAATTTGGTGGTCCAATAGAAAGCTGGCTCTTCAGAACTGTGTTAGAAGGCAGACAGTGGGGCTGGTGTTCCAGAGACCTAGCTGTGTGCAAACCTTGGCCCTCTGAATGCACACCCTCTAGTGCTGCACCTCAGCCTAGAGATTCATTGCATAATTTGTTCCTTAGAGAAAATAGATATTTCCTACCTTCTCTCAGGTTAACCTATAAATATGAAACATGAGAGGATGCTTCATATTTATTTATTCTCATTTTTGGAGTTATTCTCAATGTATGTCTAGCCTGCTGACTGATAAAGGTTTCTCTCAGGTGACACCTTGGCCATAGACCACACAGAATATCTTTGCGGGCAATGCTAAGAAAGAATGAGAATTTGAGGGAATGTAAGCTTGTGAGTTTTTCCCCAATATGCCCTATATTATAACTTGTGGAAGTTATAGTGGTGTGTGTCCATGACTTCTTTGCATGACAAAGGTAAAGGATATCCTTGACTTCTTGTGGTGACCACCAGGGAGACATAGCAAAGTAAGATTAGATCTAATAATATTAAGGCAGAAACCAGTGAGGAGACTGTGAGTGTTTGGGTACAGGTGTGGTTGGGAAGTTTGAGGGTTTCACCTGGAGTGTACAAAGTTCTGAGATTCTTTCTGACTCTTCCTGATGGAGGTTTGGAGGTTGGGTAAGAGGTATCATTATAAATAGTAGGAGGGATTTCTTTCCAAATTGATAGTAGTTTGAAATGTCCCATCATGTACCTGGTCCAACGAATGAAAATGGTCTGCATGTACACATAACACTGGGATATCAAAGTTAAAAAGAGAATTTTAATAGCTTCCAGAAAGAAGGAAAAATAAGTCACTTACAACTGAATGAGATGACATAGTAGGAAAATAATTCATTAGCAACACTGAAGATTAGAAGTCAATTGAGCAATACCTTCAAAGATTTGATAAAAATAGATTGCAACTTAAAATTTTATAATCACCTAAATTGTCTATTCACTATAAGAGAAGAATAAAACCATTTCAAAAACCAAGGCCATTTACTTAGAATACATAATTTTTTAAAGAAGTTACTTGAGAATCTGCTCCAGTAAAATGTATGAGGAAAAAAAAAGAAAGAAAAAAGGAAGACATGGGATCTAGGAAATAGTGGGTCCAATCCAGAAAAATGAGACATGGCTATTGCTGGATGATGCTAAGTCGCAGGCCTAGGTAGAATAAGTTCAGAGAGGAATGCAGGACCCCATGGGGAAGGCTTCAGGAAAATGTGAGAGTTGTGATACTGTCTTTTAAAATTTACCACAATGTAAGGTAAAACTAAGTCAAACAATATGATGATGGAGGAGAAAAAAGGACAGTGAAAACACACATAAACACAAAACACTTTACAAGAGAGGGAAGGCATTCTGAGTACATCATTTTGGCTGTACATTGAACAATATTGAATTATTCATTTAAATATAAAACTAGTGTTTTCATAATTTAGAATCAGATTATGGACAAAATAAAGCAGCCTTAATTATAGTTATAGAGTAGGATGCATGTGTTAGCACAACAAATGTACAAGAGGAGAAGAAAACTGTTAGCCAAGTAGAACTGAGAAGGTTGCACAGGGGAGGTGTTCCAGAAGTAATAACTTTATCTTACCAGATACAGAGTAAAGCAGTTCCACTGTAGCTCATAAAACACGAAGGTACAAGTACAGTATTATAAATTACAATGTAAATGTAGAGAAAATAAACAGAGCCAAAATTACTTTTGAAGAGGGAGGAAAAGAGCTAGAAGTATAAATGAAGTAAATGCTTATCTTTCCTACCAGAATATTAATGTCCAATATTTATCATTAAAAAGTCATGATGTAACACTTATTTCAAGATTTGAAGATAAATACCAAAAGAACCAAAAAGAAAAACATATACAGAATCAGACAGCGTCACACCGGGAAGTAGGGCAGGAATTAGGCATGGCAAGGGAATTATATAGCTTTTCATTATGAGGTCTTCTGTACTGAAGTTGTTTTATTTTTTCCAAATATGGAATTTCTTTGCTAAGATTTTTGATTATTGTCACACCGGGAAGTAGGGCAGGAATTAGGCATGGCAAGGGAATTATATAGCTTTTCATTATGAGGTCTCCTGTACTGAAGTTGTTTTATTTTTTCCAAATATGGAATTTCTTTGCTAAGATTTTTGATTATTAAAAACATAAAGTAAAAATGACTTTTTCAGGATTCTTCCTCCCACTCACTCAATGAATATTGTATTGATTAACAAAGTTACACTCTGTGAAGTGTCCAATGTAAGTGGTGGCCATTTGCTCAGAGACCACAGAGGCCAGGCATGGTGCTTGAAGGAAGATAGGAGCATTGATCTGAAAGCATCCAGGGGGAACAGGTCGATGACAGGCCTGGGCCCAGGAAGCCCACATTTGTCAGAGGGCCAGTGCTATTTTACTTTCACGTAAGTATAGAACATGCTATGTCTGTTAGAGAGCGCGACACTCACCTTTGGAAATGCCAACATAATGAAGTAGATAATGTCAATAGATAAATATATTTCACAAGCTGTATAAATGTTATATCAAGAGTCTAAAAAAAATTTTAGCTATTGTTTTGAATTGTATAAACTGCCGTTGGGTGTTCTTTGACCAAGAAACAGTTAATTGATTTTCTCAAGCTATCCAGATATTTCTCAGTGAAGATATCACCATGTAAATTCAACTTCATTTTTAAAATAAGCTTTTTGTTTTAGAATAGTCTTAGATTTACATAAAAGTTGCAAAAACAGTATACAGAACTCTCATATACCCCCACACCCAGTTTTTAACACCCTGTTGTGAATATCTTATATTAGTAGAGTACATTTGTCACAACTAATGAACCAATATTGATATATTATTAACCCAAATCTATGCTATCCAATTTCCTCAGTTTTTACTTAATGTCCTTTTTCTGTTCCAGGATCCTATCCTGGATACCAAATTACATTTAATCATCATGCCTCCTTAAGCTCCACTGGGCTGTGACAGTTTCTTGGATTTTCCTTGTTTTTGATATTCTTCATAGTTTGGAAGACTGTTGGTTAGGCATTTTGTTGAATGTTCCCCAGCTGGGATTTGTCTGATGTTTTCCTCATAATTAGAGTGGGAAGTTACGACTTTTTGGGAGAAAGGCCAAAGAGGTAAACAGTCATTCTCATTACATTGTATCAAATCGACATGCTATCAACATGACTTATGGTTAGTGTTATCGACAATCACTTGGCCGAGATAGTGTTTGTCAGGTCTGTCTACTACAAAGTTACTCTTTTTTTCCCTTTCCATAAGGTATGTTTGTAAGCAAGTGACAGCACACAGCCCATACTTAAGGAGAAATATCCCACCTTCAAGGAGGTGGAATTATTTAAAAATTGGAATTACAAAAAAAGAGACTTGTCTGTAATTACTCATTTATTTATTCAATTATTTACTTATACCAGTAAAAACTTACAGATAGTTAGTTTATACTTCCTTCCGGTTGTAAATCCAATACTGCTTAATTTTGTTGCTCCAGTTGTTCCAGTTTGGGCCATTGAGAGCTCTTTGACTTGGCTGCTCTGTCTCTTTGATATACACTATCCTTCATTTTTAGAGAACTTCCTTACTTTCTGAAATATTACGAGATGCTTCACGTTCATTTTGTATGTTGTTAACTATGGCTTTTCTTTATGAAGTTAAGGAATTTTGTTCTATCTCTAGAGTTTATTTTTTATTTAAAGATTTATTGTTTAGAGCAGTTATAGGTTGACAGAAAAACTGATCAGAAATTAAATAGAATTCCCACATACCCTCTCTCCCCATACATGTTTTCTCCTATTATTAATATTTTACATTAGTGTGGTACATTTACTGTAGTTGATGAACCACAGATACATTGTCTTTAACTACAGTCTATAGTTTGCTTTAAGGTTCACTCTTTGGGTTGTATGGTTGTCAAAAGCGGCAGCTTTTAACAAACGCGTAATTACATGTATCCACCCTTAGTTTCAACCAGAAGTTTCACTTCTCTTAAAATTTCCTGTTCTTCATCTATTTATCCTTCCCCTCAAATCCCTGACAACCACTAATCTTTTTACAGTCTCTACAGTTTTGCCTTTTCCAAAATGCCATGTAGGTGGAATCACACAGTAGCTTTTCAAGACTGGCTTCTTTCACTTAGCAATTTAAGGTTCCTTCATGTCTTTTCATGACTTGATTGCTCATTTCCTTTTGTTGCTGAAAAATGTTGTATGGATGGACTGCAGTTTGTTTGTCCATTCACCTATTGAAGGACATCATGGTTGCCTCCAGCTTTTGGCGATTATGAATAAAGCTGCTATAAAATCAGTGTGCAGGTTCTTGTGTGGACGTGTTTTGAATTCAACTCGAGTGCAATTGTGGAATTGTATGGTAAAGACTATATTTAGCTCACTAAGAAACTGCCAAACAGCCTTCTAATGTGGTTGTACTAGTTTGCATTCACACCAGCAATGAATGAGTGTTCCTTATTGCTCCACATCTTGCCTGAATTTGGTTATGTAACTTTTTTGGATTTTAGCCAATGTTAACAGACGTGTAGTGATATCTTCTTGTTATTTTAATTTGCAAATTCCCTGATGGCATTTATATTGAGCATCTTTTCAGATGTATATTTGCTGTCTGTATATTTTCATTGGTGTCCAGATATTTTACCCATTTTTTAATTGGGTTGTTCCTTTTCTTATTATTGAGTTTTAGTTCTTTGCATATTCTGGATACAAGATTTTTTTTATTGGATACAGAATATGTTTTGCAAATATTTTCTTTCAGTCTGTGGCTATTCCTACTTTTCTGAGATTTAAAAAATCATGAGTGAAAAAAAGAATAAATAAACAAATTAATTAATTAATTAGAAAAATCATGAGTGAAAGAATTTTGTTGAGTGCTTTTTCCAAATTTATTGATATGGTTATATGTGTTTTTTTAATGCAGTATGCTAATATCATGAATTACATTGATCTGTGATTGTTGAACCAGACATCTACTCAGGAAATGAACCACACTTAGCTGTGATGTATTATCTTTTTTATATATAGCTGGATTAGATTAGATAACGTCTGCTAATATCATGAATTACATTGATCTGTGATTGTTGAACCAGACATCTACTCAGGAAATAAACCACACTTAGCTGTGATGTATTATCTTTTTTATATATAGCTGGATTAGATTAGATAACGTTCATTAAGGATTTTTCATCTATGTTCTTGAGAGATATTGGTCAGTAGTTTTCTTTTCTTGTAATGTATTTAGCTGGTTTGATACCATGGTAATAATGCTGGCCTCCTAAAATGAGTTGGAAAATGTGTCCTCTGCTTCTACTTTCTGTGAGATTGTGAAGAATTTGTATTAAATGTTTGCTAAAAACCAGCCGTGAAAACTTGTGGAGTTTGTGCTTTCTTTTTGGGATGATTTTGAATTACTCATTCTATTTATTTAATAGCTACAGGGCTATTTTAGGTTATTGTCTTAGTCCATTTTCTGTTGCTTTTAACAGAATACCTGAAACTTGGTTATTGTAAGGAACAAAATTTATTTCTTACTGTTCTGGAGACTGAAAAACCCAAGGTCAAGGAGGTACATCTGGTAAGAGCCTTCTTACTGGTGGGGACTCTGAAGAATTCAAAGGTAGTGTGGGGCATCAAATGGTGAGGGGTTGAGTATGCTATCCCAGGTGTCTTTTCCTCTTCTTATAAAGCCACCAGTGTATTCACATAATAATCCATTAATTTCTTAATCCATTAATCCATTAATCCATGAATTGATTAATCCATTCATAAGGGCAAAGCCCTCATGACCCAATGACTTTTTAAAGGCCCCATCTTTGAAATATAATAATTAGATTTCTCACCCTCTTAATACTGTTAACAATGGAGACTAAGTTTCAACATGAGTTTTGAAGGGGGCAAACACTCAAACCATAGCAATTATCTATCATCTCCTTGAATCTGTGAGTATACAGTTGTTCCTACTGTTCTTTTATTATCCTTTTAAGGTCTATGAGATAATTTCTGATACTGGTAAATTGTGTCTTCTCTCTTTTTTTCTTAACTAGCCTGACTAAAGGCTTATTTATTTTAATTTATTTTTTCAAAGAACTACCTTTTAGTTTTTGTTAAATTTCTCTATTGTTTTACTGTTTAAAATGTTGTTGATTTCTGCTCTAATCTTTATTATTTCTTTTTTCTCCCAGCTTAAGTTTTAACATGCTCTTTGTGCTTCAGTTTTCTATGTGAAGCTTAAGCTATTGATTTTATATTTTTTTTCTTTTCTAATTATACATTAGTGGTATATATTTCACCCTAAGCACTACTTTGGTTACATCACCCCAATTTTTTTTTTGTTTGTTTGTTTTTTGTCTTTTTTCGTGTCCGGCAACGGACCACAACCCTCAGTGTCGCGCCCGTACCAGACCGGGACCAGCAACAGGATTGCAACCCTCAGTGCTGCACCTGCCCCTCACTCAGCCAGTGAGTGGGAACCGGTCTGTATGTGGGATCCGAACCCTCGGCGGGAGCACCACCACACTCCCAACCAGCGCACTGTAGCAGTGCGCCACCGGGCTGGCCCGCATCACCCAAATTTTGACAAGTTATATTTTAATTTTCAATTTGATAAAAACATTTACAGCGCACTGTAGCAGTGCGCCACCGGGCCGGCCCGCATCACCCAAATTTTGACAAGTTATATTTTAATTTTCAATTTGATAAAAACATTTAAAAATTTGTCTTGAAGCTTCTTCTTTTACTCTTTGGTTATTGAGATGTGCATTGGTTAATTTTTAAATAATTAGGGATTCTCCAATTTTCTTTCCATTATTGACTTCCAGTATAATTCCATTGTGGTCTGAAAAGGTACTTTGTATAGTTTCTAATTTTTAAATTTGTTAAGGTATGGTTTTTGGGTTGTTGTTGGTTTTTTTTTTTGGCAGCTGGCTGGTATGGGGATCTGAACCCCTGACCTTGGTGTTATAAGGCTGTGCCCTAACTGACTGAGCTAACCAGCCAGCCCCTAGTAAGACATGGTTTATGGCCTAGAATGTGGTCTGTCTTGGTGAAGTTCCACGTGGGCTTAGAGTATTCTGTAAATGTGAATTAGATCAAATTGATTGATAGTGTTGTTCAGTTCATTTATAACCTTACTGAATTTCTGCCTGCTTGATCTATCAGTTACTAACAGAAGGGCTGTTGATTTTGTCCACTATAACAGTGGATTTGTTATTTCTCCCTTCAGTTCTTGCCTCATCTATTTGATGCTCTTTTCCTAGGTATATACATATTTAGAATTTTTGAGTATTTTTTGAGAATTGACCTCTTTATCATTATGTAATACCTTTTATCTCTGATAATCTTTATTGTTTTAAAGTCTGCTTTGTCTAAAATTAATATAGCTTCTTTAGATTTTTTAAAAGTTTGTAGTAACATCTTTCTCTATCTCTTCACTTTCAATCATCTGAGTTTTTATATTTAAAGTAGTTTCCTTATAGACATGTATTTGGGTCATTTTAAAAAATTCACTCTGATTATCTATGTCCTTTAATTGGTGTGTTTATACCATTCACATTTAAAGTGATAATTCACATTTAAAGTGATTATTCATATAGGAGGATTATTATCAATCATATTTATAACTTTCTCTTTGTTGTACTTCCTCTTTGCTTCTTTTTTCTTCTCTTTTTCTGCCTTTCCTTGCTTTAATTGAATGTTTTGTATTATTCATTTTATTTCCTCTCTATCATCTATATTACTTTCATTTTTTTTTTTCCTTTTTGTCTTTTTTTACTGACCGGTAACGGGATTGCAACACTTGGTGTTGCGCCCGCACCGCGCTCAGCCAGTGAGTGGGAACCAGTCTCCACATGGGATCCGAACCCTCGGCGGGAGCGCCGCCGCATTCCCAAGTGGCACACTCTCCAGTGCGCCACCAGGCCGGCCCTATACTTTCATTTTTTAAAAAGTTTAGTGGTTGCACTATAGTTTAAGTATACATTTGTAAACAATCTAAGTTTACCTTCATATAACACTGTACTGTTTTATGTATAGGTACCTTAATACAGAGTATTTCTGATTCCTCTGTCTCATTCCTTGTGATTTTGCTGTCATTAATTTTACTTATCCATATGCTACAGCTACTGAATGAGTATATTACTATTATTTCTTTAAACAGTTATATTTTAGATACATTAACAATAAGAAAAGTAAGATTTTATTTGATCTTCAGTTATTTTCTTTCTAATGCTTTGCCTTTATGTCCTTTTATTTTTCAAAAAAGGTGCATGTTTTTTACCAATAATGTGTTTTTTTAAATGACTGAAGAACTTTTTTTTATTATTCAAAATATCTTAATATTAACTGGTACATATTTGTGGGGTACAGTGTGTTGTTTTAACACATGCATATACTGTGCAACAATTCCCTTAAGGTAGATAGCATAGTTTTGCACCTATTAGTCTTCTTTTAACTTTTTTCTTCCCAAGCTGATGTGCTAGCAATAAATTCCCCCAGTTTTTGTTTGTCTGACAAATCTTTATTTCTCCCTTCTTTTTGAAGGATGCTTTTGATGTATATAAAGTTTTAGGTTGGTGTTTTTTTCTTTTAATGCTATGGAGATTTTTCTTAATTCTTTTCTTGTTTACATCTTTTCTGATAAGTTTATTTTAATTTTTATCTTTGTTCACCTAAAGATAAGAGTTATTTTTCCCTCTCCCTTTCTTTGAAATTTTGACTTTAGTTTTCTGACTATGTGTCTGTGTGTATCTGTTTATTTAGTTATTATTTTTTGGTAGGTATATCCTCCTTGGCGTCTCTGAGATTCTTGGATCTGTGGTTTGGTGTCCGTTACTAGTTTTGAAAAGTTCTTGGCCATTATTTCTTGAGGTATTCATACTTTCTTTTTATTCAAACTTTCTCAATTCTGAATCTGTCTTGGGTGCACCTGCCTCTCTGAATTTTGATGTGGTGGTTTGCTCTTTACATATTGGATCTAAAACCAGAAGTATCTCTCAACTCTATATCTAATTATAAAAGTATAGTTTGCTTAAGACAGGAATATCCAGACAAGAAAGAAATCTGAAATTTACTCAAAAATTATGTAGGTGGACAATTCTTTACCACTTCACCAGAGCATTTTGGGAATCATTTGCCAAGTTTTACATACCTGATGCTCCCAGGTTACGCCAAAGATACATATGTTACATGTTTAACATTGTCCTGCAGTTGTTGAATGAATATTCTATTCCTTTATTTATTATTTATTTATTCTTTTTTCTTTTTGCATTTCAGTTTGCAAAGTCTTTATTGACCTATCTTTAAGCTGCGTTGTGTCTACTGAGTCTGTCAAAGGTACATTTCATTTCTGCTACTGTGTTTTTGATATCTAGTATTTCTTTTTGATTATTTCTTAAAATTTTCATCACTCTGCCTGCATTATCCATTTATTCCTGAATTTTATTTACTTTTTCCATTACAGCCCTTAACATAATTACCATAGTTATTTCAAATTCCCTCTCTGATAATTCTGATGTGTCATATTTGCATCTGGTTCTGATGCTTGCCTTGTCTCTACAGACTGTTTTTCTTGCCTTTTGGCATAGCTTGTAATTTTTGTTGAATCTGGATAGGTTATATTGGGTAGTAGGAACAGAAGTACATAGACCGTTAGTGTGAGGGTTTATGTTAATCTTGATAGGAGTTGACCTATGTTTAATGTTTGTTGTAGTTGTAGGTACCAGAGGCTTTGAACTCCTCTAACACCCTTATTTTTGTCTTCCCTTTGGCTTTGAAGGTTTTCCATGTACTGCTCTGGGAGAGAGCCTACTCATTTCGGCTCTTTCAGTTATAGTCCACTGTTAGTAAACTAGAGATAGCAGGTATAGCCATAGGGTGGGGATGGGGAGCATTCTATAATCTGATGAAGTTTCACTCTTTTACTGGGCCTGTGTCTCAGAGCTGTGGCCTACCCAATAGTTTCTATCCCTCTTCCAGCGGTATAGGATTTTGCTTCTTTCCCCCTACTCCTTCCCCTGGCTGCAGTGTTCCCAATCTATCTCCTTGAAACCCTGTCACTATAGCTTTTTTCCCTTCCTTAAATGAGACAGAAAAACCTGTGGGAAGATGGAGTGGGGAGCTATTCTGTTACCCCAACTTGGATAAAGTTTCAGCATTGTGCTGTGACTATGTGCTTTTCCCTGGAGCATAGGCCTTCATTATGGAGAAGGCTCTGGGAGTAATGCACAATCTCTCTCAGATCCTCCCTGTGAGAAGCTGGGGGAGTTTCTGGAGGGAAAACCTAGGAAAATCTGCCCCCCCCCCACTAAGAATGAACCTCAGGAGTTTCTCACTTTCACCTAGTCCATGCTCAGCAATTTGTCAAAATTACCACTTAAGTGTTGCAACTAGTTTATGGCTCCACTGGCTACTGTTTCAGAGAAGCAGGTCTCAATTCTGTATCTGTCTTGGATGCACCTGCCTCTCTGAATTTTGATGTGGTGGTTTGCTCTTTACATATTGGATCTAAAACCAGAAGTATCTCTCAACTCTATAGCTAATTATAAAAGTATAGTTTGCTTAAGAAAGGAAATATCCAGACAAGAAAAAAATATCTGAAATTTACTCAAAAATTATGTAGGTGGACAATTCTTTACCACTTCACCAAAGCATTTTGGGAATCATTTGCCAAGCTTTGCATACCTGATGCTCCCAGGTTATGCCAGGTGGAAAATATCTGAAATTTACTCAAAAATTATGTAGGTGGACAATTCTTTACCACTTCACCAGAGCATTTTGGGAATCATTTGCCAAGCTTTGCATACCTGATGCTCCCAGGTTATGCCAGGTGGACCATTTCCTGCTACATCTTGGCTCACTGAGCAGTATGGTTAATGATTATGGTTACACTTATGGTTATGGGTATAAGGAAAGTCTGGCCTCTAAGCCTGCAAGTCTCTTCACTTTTGTTGGCATAATGCCAAATATTAAAATAATTGGAAAGAGCCTAAATATTAATGAATATGTTTCTCCAATTTTCATCTCTGTATTTGACCTTAACCTTTCTCTTAGACCTTCTTATAATTTCCTTCTCTTAACATTAAATTTATGTCCTAATATATTTTTCTGCAAGGAGCAAATAAACATTCATGTGTGAATGA
>NW_007726595.1:622421-627140 GCF_000696425.1 Galeopterus variegatus | reverse complement strand
TCTGGCCTCTAAGCCTGCAAGTCTCTTCACTTTTGTTGGCATAATGCCAAATATTAAAATAATTGGAAAGAGCCTAAATATTAATGAATATGTTTCTCCAATTTTCATCTCTGTATTTGACCTTAACCTTTCTCTTAGACCTTCTTATAATTTCCTTCTCTTAACGTTAAATTTATGTCCTAATATATTTTTCTGCAAGGAGCAAATAAACATTCATGTGTGAATGAATAAATATGTTAGCTACTATTATACCAGCAGCTCCATTTTGCTATTTTTACATAAGAACTTGAATGCTGATATTGCTATAAATAGCAGCCACAAATGAATTTTGGGTGAATTGCTGGCAGGTTTCTGGTATACAAATGAACATGACTTGCAAATAGCAATTTTACAGTTTCTGCATATGGAAATTCAGTTCTGTGTGTAATATTCTGCTTCAAGGTTGAGACAAGTATGCAGAGCAATGTTCATTCACACAACTTTGAAAAATGTGTTTGCTTAGCTATTTCAGTTTTTCCATGGAAGAGTCCCAACTATATCACACACTACTGTGTGCTGAGTTCAAGGTTGCTTTGTTCAAAGAGATGAATGCAAATCTGGACTCAGTTCAATTCTCTGTGGGCTTTTCTGGTGGTGCTCCATCATAGAGTTTGAACTAGAAGTATCTCTTACATATGAATTCAGGGCTTTGAGTCCCATAACTTTGGGTCATTGCTGGAAAGCAACTGCCCAGCCTCAGACTACATTTCTCAGACCCTATCATTTCTACGTGGTGCCATGTAACAAATGAGCAAAAATGTGTGGGTCCCTTCTGAATTAAGTGGATGTTCTCTCTCCACACTTTCTTTCCTTTTCCATTGCTGGGTGCAGAGCGCTCAAAGTGCTGTAAGATAGTTGTGTGAAAAGACAGTAGGAGCATCATTCCCTGAAATAACAAATGGAAGAAAGCTTCCCAGGAAGTAGAAGCACTATATTGCTCTTTTATGTAAGTGTGAATAAACTTCTTCATGTTGAACCCCTGACATTTCGTACTTTATATGCTAGCAGCCAGCATTACCCTACAGACATTATTACTGCAAGTGATGAACTGCTGTAGCAGATACTGGCAGTTCCCACCTGTACTCCACTGGAACAAATGATTTTAAAGCATGCTGGCCTCAATTTCCAGCTGTCAGCATCTGCATCTCATTGCACAAAGATAAAGCCCTTTGCACCCATACATATGGTAGGCCGGAAGTCAGAGAGAATTAATACCTCAGGAGACCTCAATCAATGGATGTAGGGATTGGTCTATAAATACTTACATATTTTCTGGTGGAATTTTACTGTATACAAGCCATTTGACTGTGCACCAAATTTCATGTTTCTCCTGCAGCATGGAATTGTTTCTCCACTTTCCCTCCTGGCAGGGGATTGCAGAGAACTTTGATTTCCTAGGCGTCCACAGAGCAACAGAGTGGGGAGAACCTGAGTTTGGGTATCACCATGTTGAGGTAAGCCACTCGCCAATAAGAAACATCAGCATGTGACTATTAAGTAAGGAAATGATAAACTTATTTTGGATTAAGCCTCTGAAGTTTTAGGAGTTTACTTCTTAGAGCAGTTAGTGTTACATTAACTAATGAGAGAGGTAAACTAAAGAGACCGTGTTCAAGAAAAAGTACCAAAGATGAGCCAGGAAGCATGTCCAACAGTCATCAAGCAATGTGAGCAAATATTAGGATCCAAATTACCGAAGAACAAAGAGGGTCAGAGAATCATAGGCAGTGAGAGTAACATGCAATAGATTAGAACAAGCAAATAGACATAGGTTTGGACGAATGCCAGAGAAGGGAATGGTGTCTGTGAATGAGCTTTTATGTTCACCTCCCTGCAGATTTATGCTGGGCTCCTATAAAGGCGGGAGACTGGGACGGACCATTTACCTGGGATCTGACCTTTGTGAACTTTTTAAGAGAGTTGATTAGAAAGGGAACAACAGGGATCTGTCATTCCCAAAATGCTATGTAGTGATTTAGTATTATAGGGTTTCAATAAAAGCTGTAAAAGGGGAAAAAAAAAGTCCCTTTGAGGTCATTAAGCCTGAACTGTTGCTCAATACAGGAATCTCTTCTGTGATATTACAGAAGATTAAGTATAGAGTTTCACTCGAAGCTTTCCAATGAATAGAGAACCACAAGGCATCCTGTTCCGTGGTTATCCAGGACTCATTGCTGAAGATGACTACAATGTGAATTTGCTTCGATTATGCAACCTCCTGGTTTTTCCTGAGGCCTCCCACTTTCCTCTGGTAAATTCTCTTGTTTCTCCAGGCCCCCAAATGTTGGTATTCCTTTGCGGTCTACCTAGGCTCTTCTCATCTCACTCCCTGTGTGAGCTCAGTTTCCCACTGTATGCTGATGATCTCATATGAGTGTACCCAGTTTAAAAGGCTCTCCTGAATTTCACATTCATCTTTCTATTTGTCCACTGCCCATCTCCATGAGGATGTGCTGTGGGCACCTCAGGCTCAGTGTACCCGGCTGAGGCACTCAGCTACTCCTGAAAGCCTCTCTTCCTTCTGGGTTCCTTTCCTCAGTGAATGGCTTGTAGTTGAACTATCATAAACTATCTTAATAGCATGAACTATCTCCTAAATAGTTCATGAATTAAAGCAATTTTCTCTAATGTCACTGTGTGATACTTTAATTTAGGCCAGAACTGTCTCTTGCCTCGATTCTTGCAAACTTCTCACAAATGTTCTCCACTTTTTCACCCTGGCTTTTCTACAGTCTGTAGTCTAGCTAGCAGGTACAGTGATATTTCTGACTTATGTCTGATTATGCCACTTCCCTGTTAAAAATCCTCCAGGCTCATCTCTTACACCACCCACTTGTACTCTACAGTATACATTCTGACTTCTTTGAATTTCTCAAATACTCAAATATATTTTGTTTTTCTCTCTCCTAGAATACTGTCCCTTCCTTGCCTTAACTTCATCAGTTTAACTCCTATCCATCATTTGGATATATATATATACTTTGGCTTAAATGTGCCTTGTTTGGAAAGACTTACCTGACAACCGAAAAAGAAAAAAAAAAACAACAAAAATCCAATCTGAATTATTAGTGCCCTCATATGTCCTCGTAATTCCCATATTATAACAATTGTATGTGTGTGTTTTTAACAAAATGGGATCATATAATATAAATTATAAACAACTATATTTCTTTCACTTAACAATATGTCGTGGACATGCTTTCATATCAGTATACACACAATAACCTCATTTTTCTGTCTGTGTAGCATTCCATTGTAATCATATACCAAAATTTATTTAACCATTACCCTGTTGATTGACATTCAGTAATTAGTACTTCTTGACATGGGTTTCAATAAGTGAAAAAATCAATTTCCCTAATTTTTCTCATCATGGGCATACGTGTAGTTATTCTTTTACCAATGTTTTTGACTTCCCAAAAGGTCGTATGAAGTCTTAAGTTCAACATATCTTCTCATGTCTGGATTTTAGCCATCTGTAGTTTTCTAAAGGTTTTCTTGAATCTGGAATTAGCCTCACTTAATCCAAACCCAATGATTTTCCACTATCCTACCCTGAACCTCTGAGACAAGGTTAAAAAAGCTCCAGATATGGGGTTGATTTGTGGGGAGCAGTAAACACAGAAATTCATCATTGGAAGGTAAATACAATGTATTTATCTCCACCTGTCTATTCCTGTATTTAAGGAGCTTATGATCTATATGGAATGGCTGTAACATATATACTAAAAATAATAATTCATTCTATAGAAAATTAAAGATGTGGCAAAAATCTCAAAGGCTTGATAAAGAAAGAGTGTATTTTAAGTTCAAATATTCAGGATAGTCCCACAGTATAACAGTTTAAGGAAAGATGGTATTTAGTACAAAGAAAAAAAGGCTTATTTAGGCCTCAGTAACTGTCTTCAAATACATGAAATGTTCTCAGACTTTGTTAGCTTCAGGCAATCATTTTTTCTCTGCTGCTGTAATCTATTTGCCTAATCTCAGTGAAACCTCTAAGAATATGTCATTGAGTGATGATGTCTTAGTCTGTTTGGGCTGCTATAGTAGTATACACCAGGTAGCTTATAAAAATAAAATTTTATTTCTCAGTCCTTCAGGCTGGGAAGTCTAAGATCAAGACTCTGGCAGATTTGATGTCTGGTGAGGGCCCATTTTCTGGTTCATAGATTGTGTCTTCTTGCTGTGTCTTGTCATGGTATAAGGAGAAAAAGGGCTCTCTTGGGCCACTTTTATAAGGGCACTAATCCCATTCATGAGGGCTCCACTTTTATGAACTAATCATCCCCCAAAGTTCCCCCCTCCTAATACCATCACTTTAGGGGTTAGGATTTTAACATATGAATTTTGGGAAACACAAACATTCAGACTATAGCAAACAATTTGTGTAGTTGTCAAATTATGGTAACAGGTTATTACAATGCATTAGATTCTAGCATACTTAATTTATGTATTAACCTTGCAAAGGGGCTAAGTTAATGTATACGAGGAATGAGTATACATTAACATCTGATGGAATTATTGCACTATATTCTATTTGGATACTTTTAGGTGCAATTCTTTAGGCAGTAAGTTCTTTTTATTCTCTCTTTTTTTAAATTCCAATCAACTATGATGCAATTTCCAGGCAAAAGTTTCATGACTGGTTGAAATTAGGCCAAATTAGATCCGTTTCTA
>NW_007726595.1:619886-622249 GCF_000696425.1 Galeopterus variegatus | reverse complement strand
GCAATTTCCAGGCAAAAGTTTCATGACTGGTTGAAATTAGGCCAAATTAGATCCGTTTCTAAAATTATAATCTGTCATACAGAAGAAATTATTTTGGTAAAGTAGAATTTACTTGGAAAATTTTCTAACTTTAAAAGTACCTAAAAATCAAATTACAGGAACATCATATCTTGCCATGTCCCATAGGGAATTGAATTTTATGTGTCTTTTATGGGCATTTTACTTTAAGTTCTATGAATTACTCAGATATTCTACATATAGCTATAGTGGTCTAAATGTTTCAGTTAAATCATCCAGTGTAGCCACTTATATTATGTACATTTTCAGATAATTAATTGACAGTCCCCAAAGATTTCATTTTGCATGACATCACCTGACTTCTTTAGAATTGCAGTTAGTTTTTTCCTAGTTTTTAGAACAGCCTCATCAAACTTCCATGAAAAAATTTATAAGCTAAAAATAAATATACAGTATTCTAGATTAAGCATTGTTTTACAATCAATACAGATCTTCAAACAGGTAGTCGATTAAGTGCCCTAGATGTACATATACTGCGAAAGCACACTCACATAGCCCTAGAACAGACACTGAATATCTTACTGCTTCTGCCAAATAAGGAATATAATGAATCTGCTCTAAAGCCAGACCCATGGGTAAGCTGCAAGGCATGCTTCTTAAGGGTTAACTCTCAAGTGAATGCAAGGATGTGTTCAGCCTCTGACAAGAAGTCTTTGCTTTTAGCTCTTATGTAGGCACACTCCGGTCTTCAGAGAAGTGAAACTGGGCTGAGAGGGTGTCATGCGCCACTGTTTGAGCAGGATGGAAGGCAAGACGGGTCTTTTCAAGTGTGTGCTGTAAGCCTGAAGGAAGAATAGCAATGTCCTTGAAGCTTTCCAAGGAGAGGCAAGCCTGGCTGAATAATCAGTGTGCAGAAACCAAAACCCTGCAACTTACCAGGCAAAGGGACATGAAGGCTAGAGTTGCTTGATGATGCAAATGAAGGGCAAAATGGTACAAATTCCTGTCTCCCAGAAGGTGTAATTAGGGAGCTAAGGTAGAAAAACAGCTACCTCTAGAAATGCAGAGCAGATGCATATGCAGGCTACCTCGGGCCTGGGTTCACAGTTGAAAGATACTGATGATTTTTATTTCTCGTCTTCATTTTATACGAAAGTTTGCCTGAATTCCAATTGATAATACTAATAACAGATCACAAAATAGACACAGCACAATGTTAATGCAGAAGCCATGCACACAAAGTACTTAAAACATCTGAGCCAAAGGAAACCTGGATCAAATATGAAAACATATCTATGATAATCAATCTAAAATTATGCACATAAAATCTGTCTAAATCATGTGAACTATTTGACATTCTAGCCATAAGAAACACCAAGTTCTTTCTTAATGCTTTGGTTTGATAATACAAAAATATATTCTGCTTCTATTCCACTTCCATTTAAATGGTATCTATGTTCTATGTCATTTATAAACTGACACAAACAGCCTACACCTGTTGGGTAGTTGCCATGGTGTTTTTTCTTACCACTTGAAGTTATTCAAGTAGATTCAGCGTAGGGTCAATGTGATACTTTGCTTTGCAGGGATATCAGTATCTGATACCTGTAATGTACTTTCCTCACGTACAAAGGCAGAGAACATTTCAGCTGTTTTATGAGTCTGCATTAGCCAATAAAACTCTTAATTTAGCCTAGTGTTGTTGGTGAGAATGGTCTTATCTCTTTTTGATACTGCTTAACTTGCCTTCAGTTTTCTTCATGTTAGATGATGGTTTTCCTCTTTATATACTTGGCTAATTAAAATAACAAATCTTCACAGCCGTCTTTTTGGGATTCCTTCTTATCACTCTAAACTAATTAAACTGGAGGGGAGAAGGAGAACTTGCTACCACCTAGTAGCAAATCTTCAAGTATCAACTATATTTAGTATCTTTTATGAAATAAAACTATTTTATTTTGGACAACTCTCTTCTTCATGGCTGATACATTGTTCCTTGAGATACTCGATCCTTTTCTAATCTACTTTCCAAGTGGAAAAACTTCTGTGCCTCTGTTCCTAAATAGACAATAGGAAGAACAGACTACATTTTGTGGAACTCCCATAGAATGGAATCAACCCCAAATCCAGTGTCTACACCCTGAGAGCTAACTAGTATGAAAGTAATGAAATAATGTATGATAGAAAAAATGTCTGGAAAGGCAAACTTTAGCCTGTGAATTTCAAGGGCAGTCAGGAAATCTTATAAAAAGTTAAGATCTCTTGTCTGATGGGACTATCATTCTCTTATTCCATGTGTGAAGATATGGAGCTTCTTTAATGGTTACAATTCATGTATGTTTTCA
>NW_007726595.1:590890-619681 GCF_000696425.1 Galeopterus variegatus | reverse complement strand
AATACAAAGATAAGGTTAATCTTGACATCAGATATACTATGATTAAGGAGTTTTTCAGTTTATTTGAATCATGTACAATAGTTGAGCTGTATCTTAATTTATGATATATATCATTTTCTCATAGAATCTTGCCTTGTGAATATTCTAAATTAACAATATTGATCCGCAGTTTCTCTCAGCTTTATTTCTGAATAATTTAAGATCAAGCACACCGAATGTGAACAATAAAGCTTAACTAAATAGTTTGAGATTAAGTAAATTAATTACTGGCTTTAAAATTCAGTGAGCAACTAATTTCTTTACTCTGTAATTTGTTCCATGAGGCACTCAGAGGGGAATTCATAAGGAGTTAATTTTCAAGAATTCCAGTGCTTAGAGCATCTTGGAGTGAAATGATTAGTATGAGGCACATTTCATAGGAGAATGGGCAAAATAATGGATTACCATTTTGACACTTAGGACATTTTGAATAGAGGAAATGGAAAACTAAAGCAAAGGTGGCTTGGCCGATTTCATTTGTGGCTACCCTTAGGATCTGCTCAGTAGAGAGTCTAGCCTCATTCAGTTGGTTCTGACCTTAAAAATCTACCTTTCTTTCATTCAGAGTTATGGATTTACCTTGGGAAGGTGGGGTTGATTGTACTAAAAACTCACATTTACTGGGTACTTTATATACAAGTCATTATTCGTTATTCTAGGTGCTTTATGTGTATTAACTCACTTATTCATCAAAGCAATTCAATGAGTTAGGTAGGATCTGTTATGAACCTCAGTTCATAGACAAAAAACCTGAAGCATAGAGAGGTAAATAACCTGCCCAAAGGCACACAGTTCACAAGTGGCAGAGCAGGATTTGACCTCAGGAAGGCTGGCTCCAGAACTGACGCTCTGAGTATGTTCTACAGTGCCTCTCTAGGAAGGCAGTGTCATCAAAAGGCACACAGTTCACAAGTGGCAGAGCAGGATTTGACCTCAGGAAGGCTGGCTCCAGAACCGACGCTCTGAGTATGTTCTACAGTGCCTCTCTAGGAAGGCAGTGTCATCGCAAAGGTGGCTTGGCCGATTTCATTTGTGGCTACCCTTAGGATCTGCTCAGTAGAGAGTCTGGCCTCATTCAGTTGGTTCTGACCTTAAAAATCTACCTTTCTTTCATTCAGAGTTATGGATTTACCTTGGGAAGGTGGGGTTGATTGTACTAAAAACTCACATTTACTGGGTACTTTATATACAAGTCATTATTCGTTATTCTAGGTGCTTTATGTGTATTAACTCACTTATTCATCAAAGCAATTCAATGAGTTAGGTAGGATCTGTTATGAACCTCAGTTCATAGACAAAAAACCTGAAGCATAGAGAGGTAAATAACCTGCCCAAAGGCACACAGTTCACAAGTGGCAGAGCAGGATTTGACCTCAGGAAGGCTGGCTCCAGAACTGACGCTCTGAGTATGTTCTACAGTGCCTCTCTAGGAAGGCAGTGTCATCATGTCGTTTAGTGCCTGTAGGATAATTCCTTTTCAAGTTGTCTATAATTCCTCCGAGGTCTGAAAAAACTATCAAGTTCATTGATCCTCAAGGCATTTAGAACTAGAATTTGCATGAATAATTTGTAGAACCTGTAGTCAAAATTAATTTAAACCATGAAGTTTATCTTACAATGAAATATATACTTGAAATGTAAACTTGAAATGAATAGACAAAAATAACTCTAAAATTACTATTCCATTTCAAAATATATAACAATGCCTACCAACAAACAGCTCTATATCAAAATATTAAACTTCTTCATTGTACATGAAGACAGTTTCAAAATTTTTACTGGAGATGGCGGTAATGAGAGGATATTGTTAAGCCAGGTCTGTCTGAAATTTATTTATGTACAGAATGGGTACTCAGTAAAGGACTGTTGAAAGAATGTCTAAAATGAGCTACTTTATGCCTGTTGCCTTAGTTTACTTAAGCTGTATACCAGAAGGCCATAGATTGTATAGATTATAACAATAGAAAATTATTTTTCATAGTTCTGGAGTCTGGGAAATCCTGAATTAAGGTGCCAGCAGATTCGGTGTCTGGTGAGGGCCCTCTGTCTGGTTCATAGACAGTCACCGTCTAGCTGTGTACTCACATGGTAGAAGGAGCTCTCTGGTCCCCTTCAAAAGGGCACTAATCCCATTCATTAGGGCTTTTTCCTCATGACATAATCATCTCCCAAAGACCCCACCTTCAAATACCATCACATTGGAGATTAGATTTCAACATACGAATTTGGGAGGACATAAACATTCAGTCTATAACACCTGTCTTTTGGAAAGATGACAGGATGTTTTCCAGACGCCTATGCTTTTAATGAAACTTGGCATTTATAATTAATCTTTGCAGTGTCTTTTGAATTCCCAGGCAATATATCTTCAGACCATTCACCTTTGATTAAATGTTTTTTACTTTATTTTTTACTTGATTTTGATGTGTTATAAGCAATCAGCTCTCCCAGAACACACTATTACTTCCTAATTACAGATAAAGTGCTAGTAGTACATTTTTCAAGAAATACTGTTAATTTTTAAAAATTACTTATTCTACTTTAGCAAGAGCATTGGGCCCATTTCTCATCTTAGTCTGAGTTTGGAGGAGCTCAACTGAGCCAAGATGAGCACAAAGAGAAGTGAGAAGCAGTCCTACTGAGATTTGTTTCGTTATATAGAGGAGTTTCAACTCTGCATCCAGTAGCCTCAAATTATAAATGCTTCAGGCCCAACCAAGTGTGAGATATTGCTCTAACAACAGTCATTGCATTGATTTAAAATATGTGTGTAGGTAGAGTTACTTATCCAAAGAAATTAAGTGATACTTTATTGTTTTCAGTTATAAAGTTGAATTTGCAATGATTCTTCTAAAATTTATAAGTTGAGTATTAGATTATGTAAGTATGGGGTCAGTGCTTGAGAGGAAAATTCAAATTCCAAATAGAAAATAGAGATTTCAGTGAATACCTAATTTTGAAAACAAGTAACTTTCTATGTTTGGTTGATATTTACTATGCAGATAGACTGATCTGCAATTCCTAGGTACTGAATTCAAGAGAAAAGTGTATCTAGATTTAGTCCAATGTGATGCAGTACATATAAAAATGTTACGGGAAACATGCCAGATGTTAGACTAAGTTAGAAGTACAAATATTGCAACTCAACACCAATGAGAACATAGTCTCCATTATGCAGTCTATAGACACACAATGTATACTTCTTGACTAGGGGTTTATTATCCAGAAAACTAGCTACCAAAGAGTAACATCAGCACATCAGCCAGCTCAGAGCCTTGAAAAGTTTGTAGTCATTGTTAAGTCCAGTCTACCGTATAATTGAGACAGATGTACCACTCATATTATATCCATGTTCTTTAAAACTGTCTCCATCATTTATATAAATCTAAGTTACAAAAATTAAAATAAACATCACCAGAAATGAGACAATAGAGCCATCAGTGTTGAGTTAACATACTTGTTCAGAAAGATGGGTAATATCTATTAGAAGTGAAAAGAGGAAAGAAAGTGGAGTACATTGTCAAGAAGTCCTGTGCAAACATAAACTGCTAGCATTCAGCCAGTGAGTGCACCGGCCATCCCCTTATAGGATCCGAACCCGTGGCCTCGGCGCTCCCAGT
This sequence comes from Galeopterus variegatus, assembly GCF_000696425.1. Lineage (NCBI taxonomy): Eukaryota > Metazoa > Chordata > Mammalia > Dermoptera > Cynocephalidae > Galeopterus > Galeopterus variegatus. Next base: position 616,022 of record NW_007726595.1, on the reverse strand, counting down.
GCCGCACTCTCCCGAGTGAGCCACAGGGCCAGCCCAAAAGACCTATGACTTTTAACAGGGTAACTGTGTATTAGAGAAAAGTAAATAATCAGACCTTTCAGGTACTACTGGACACACTGCGAACTGACACTGATTTTAGGAGACCCAAAATGTCACTGTAGCCCACCATTCCAAGTAGAGGCTTATGATAACCAGGTGACCAAAGGACTTTTAGCTCAGGTATGTTTCAAATGGGTCCCCAAACTCATGCTATGGTTGTTTCCCCAGCTCTGGAACGCGTAGTTGGAATACATGCACTTAGCAGCTGGCAGAATCTTCACACTGTTCTCTGACCTGTGCAGTGAGGGCTATTGTAGTGTTAAAGGCCAAATGGAAGCTACTAGAACTGTGACTTCCTAGGAAATAGTAAAACAAAAGCAATACTGCATTCTTGAAGGGATTGCAGAGATTAGTGCCACCATCAAGGACTAGAAAGATGCAGGCATGGTGATTCTCACTACATTCTCACTCAATTCAGTTATTTGGTGTGTTCAGGAGACAAATGGATCTTGGAGAATGACAGTGGATTATTGTAAGCTTAAACAGGTGGTGACTCCAGTTGCACCTGCCATGCCAAATGTGGTTTCATTGCTTGAGCAAATTAACACATGTCCTGGTACCTGGTATCAGCTATTGATCTACCAAATGCTTTTTATTGATATCTATTAGTAAAGACCACCAGAAGCGGTTTGTTTCCAGCTGGCAAGGTTAGTAATACACCTTTACTGTCCTACCTCAGGGATATATCAATTTTCCAACTCTATGTCATCATTTAGATTGCAGGAATCTTATCACTTTTTCTTTCCATAAGACATTACACTAATCCATTAAATTATAATGATTGGACCTAGTGAGCATGAAGTAGCAGCTACTCCAGACATCAGTAAGGCATTTGTGTAGCAGAGGATGGAAAGTAAATCTACCAAAAACTCAGGGGCCTCTACCGCAGAGAAATTTCTAGAGGTCTAGTGATGTGGAGCATGTTGAGATATCCCTTCTAAGGTAAAGGATAAGTTGTTGCAACAGGCCCTTCCCTAAAACCAACAATAGAGGCACAACTAGTAGCCCCATTTTCCGAGTGATCCCCAAAGTTGCTAGTTTTGAGTGGAACCCAGAACAGGAGAAGGCTCTGTAAGAAGCCCAGGCTGCAGTGCAAACTGCTCTGACACTTGGGGCATGTGATCCAGAAGACTAAATAGTGCTTGATGTGTCAGTGGCAGATAAGGATACTGTTTGGAGCCTTTGGCAGGCCCCTATCGGCAAATAACAGCACAGGTCCTTAGAATCTAGGAGCAGAGTCCTGCCATTCTCTGCAGATAACTATTCTCCTTTTGAGAGATAACTATTCTCCTTTTGAGAAACAGCTCATGGCCTGCTAGTGTGCTTCAGTAGACACTGATTAACAATGGGCCATTACGTTACCATGTAACCTGAGCTGCCCATCATGAACTGGGTGTTATGTGACCTAACAAAGCATAAAGTTGGGCATGCATGGCAGCACTCCATCATCAAATGGAAGTGGTACTTATGTGATGGGGCCTTAGCAAGCCCTAATGGCACAAGTGAGTTACATGAAGAAGTGGCCCAAATACTCATGGCTCCTACTCTTGCTATACTGCCTTTTCTCTCCCAGACTACATCTAGGTCTCATGGGAAGATCTCTATGATGAGATGACAGAGGAAGAAAGGACTCAAGTCTGATGAGTCACAGATGGTTCTGCATGATTTGTAGGCACCACCCAAAAGTGAATCCTTTTTCTGGAACATCCTTGAAGGAAAGTGATGAAGGGAAATCCTTCCTTCAGGCAGTCCCTGGTTGCTCACTTTGGTTGGAAGAAAAAATGGCTATATGTGATTACATATTGATTCATGGGTATAACCAATGGTTTGGATGGATGGTCACGGACTTGGAAGAAATATGATTGGAAAATTGGTAACAAGGAAATTTGGGGAAGAGATATGTGGATAGACCTTTCAGGATGAGCAAAAAAATGTGAAGATATTTTTGTCCCATATGAATGCTCACCAAAGTGTGACATCAGCAAAGGAAGATTTCAATAATCAAGATAACCTGTTCTGTGGATATCAGTCAGCCTCTTTTCCCAGCCACCACCATCATCACCCAATGTGCTCATGAACAAAGTGGCTGGGATGGAGGTTATGCCTCAGCTCAATAGCATGTACTTCCACTCACCAAGATCAACCTGATGTCAGCCACTGTTGAGTGCCCAATCTACCAGCAGCAGAGATAAAAACAGCCTCTGATGTGGCACCAATCTTCAGGGTGACCCGCCAACTCCTTGATAGTAGGTTGATTATGTTGCACTGCTTCCATCCATCATGGGAAAAAAAAGGTTTTAATCTTAATAGAGTAGACATTTACTCTGGGTATGGATTTGCCTTCCCCGCATGGGATGCTTCTGCCCAAACTACAGTCTATGGACTTACAAAATGCCTTATCCTCCATCACAGTATTCCACACAACATTGTTTTATTTTATAATCAAAAAGGTACAGTGATAGACCCATACTTATGGCACTCACTAGTCTTACCACATCCCCCAACATCCTGAAGTAGTTGGTTTTATAAATGGTGGAACAGCCTTTTGAAGACTCTGTTACGTGACCATACTTTGCAGGGCTAGGGCGAGGTCTCTGGAAGGTTCCATATTTTTTGAATCAGTTTCCAATATAAGGTGCTATTTCTCCGATAGCCAGAATTCACCGGCCCGGGGATCAAGGAGCAGAAATGGAAGTGGCACCACTCACTATTACACCTAGTGACCTATTAGCAAAATTTTTGTTTCCTGTTTCTGTGAGCCTCTAGGGTCTGCTGGCTTAGAGGTCTTAGTTCCAAAGGGAGGAATGCTTCCACTAGCAGATATAACAGCGGTTCCATTGACTGGGAATTTAAGATTGCTGCCTGGCCACCTTGGACTCCTCATGCCTCTGAATCAATAGTCAAAGAAGGGAGTTACCATGCTGGCTGGTGTGATTGATCCTGACTACCAAGAGAAGACTGCACTACTACTCAACAAGGGAGGTAAAAGAAAGTATGTCTGAAATAAAGAAAATCCCTGAGGGCATCTCTTAGTATTACCATGACCTGTGATTAAGGTCAATGGAAAACTACAACAGCCCAATCCTGGAAGTACAACTAGTGGCCCAGACCCTTCAGGGATGAAGGTTTGGGTCATTTTACCAAGAACCATGACCAGCTGAGGTGCTTGCTGAAGGAAATGCAAATAAAGAATGAGTAGTGGAAGAAGATAGTTATAAATACTAGCTATGACTACATGTCCAGTTACAGAAATGAGAACTGTAATTGTCATGAGTATTTTTTCTTCATTTTGTTGTGCATATGTTCCTGTGTGTGTATGTGTGTGTGTCTTGTATGTCTGTGTCTGTGTCTATGTCTGTGTCTGTATCTATCTTTGTTTTCTTCTCTCCCTTATTATTTTTTTACCATATTACGAAGATGTACTGGCTTTATGTCATAGCCTTTAAATGTTGTTAATTTCACATCATACTATTTGCATTATGGGATATCCAGAACAGAACAAACTAAACTGCTTCCCATTTGTTTCTGTTAATTTTATCCTCACTTGCAGATCCTGAATGTCTTCCCCAAATTTCTACTCTAAATGGGTACTTGCAAAGTAACTCTTCACTCAGTGTTTCCAAACACCCCAATAAAATATCTATGAAAAAAGAAAAAGCGCAGAAACACAGAAAATTAAGACTGGCAGAGAGCATAGGGCTTGAGTCAGGGGTGGTTGGGAGAGTGTTTTCCAATGACTAGCAGAGTAAAGAATGATTATGAGAAAAATAATTAATGGCCTTCTCCAACTTCTTTCCCTGAAACAGAGGAGCCATGTTTCCTGAAAATAATAGGAAGACACCTCTTTTCTTCCTCACTGAATGCATGACAGCTTAGAGACTCCAGGTCGGTACCTAAAAATACACTATGCAGTCATCCCATGTAAAAGCATTTTTTCTTAAGGTACCAAGGCACTGTCAGCCCCCCATCGTCCCATACGTTTCTCCCATCACCACCATACATACATCTTCATACATCCATATGGAGAACCCAATTCTAATAAATCAACTGTGCTGGTGGTACAGGGTTGAACATGGGGAGTTACATCTCAGAAAACATCGCCATGCAAGTGTGGGACAACAAATAGGCTGTAGGCATAAGCTCCTAAAGAAGTACAGTATCGTGTTCACACTGTCCTTTATCTGTAAGGAGTCAAAGATCCAAACAATGAAGATAGAAAGTGACTCCATTTTAGTCCAGAAGAACTGAACCAGGTAAACTTGTATTAGACACTGATGTATGGCCAAGACTCACATATGTTAGGTGCCCTTTCATCTATACAGACATGAAAAGGTGATTTGGTGAGCACTTGGCTGACAATGAACAGCATCAAATGAAATTGATACATTGTCTGACAGCACACACCAAGTCTGGATGCCTCTGATTTAAGAGTAGAAAGAAGAAAAAACAACACACGGTCTAATAATAAAATACAAGCACTTGGCTGACAATGAACAGCATCAAATGAAATTGATACATTGTCTGACAGCACACACCGAGTCTGGATGCCTCTGATTTAAGAGTAGAAAGAAGAAAAAACAACACACGGTCTAATAAGAAAATACAAAAAAAAAAAAGATGAAGAGAACATTATTCTGAGGCCCAAGGAGAATCTGAAAATGATTTATTATGAAAATATGAGACCATGTAAGAAAACTATTTGGCTGTCTCAGTATTAAGCACTAAGACATGGCATCTAGGAACCTGCTTTGGTTTACAACCAAAGAGAATTTAGCCAATAAAAGCTAGCTTTTTTTAGTAACATTAGACATAGAAGTATGTGTGTGTGTGTGTGTGTGTGTAGTTGTACATATGACATTTACAGCTATGTATGTAAATATCTCATTTATAATGTAATTTATATGTGTGCGGATGGATGGACAGATAAAGATAGATAAATAGATAATACAAGAAGAAATCCCACAAGATTTCTTTTGCTGTCATTTGTTGGCAAAAAAATGCCTTTAATAGCATTTAGCACTCGCTACTAATTTTAAAAAATTAATTTCTACAAATTTGGAAATCGATCATTTATCTTAAAATTACCTATAAAACTATCCAGTATTATATTTAATAAAAAACAAGCATATTATTAATTCCCTTACTAATTAACAGACATAGACTATAGCACCAAGGCAATAAAATATAATACAGAAATAAGAGAAAGCAAAATTTTGTTATTATTTGCAGACAGTATGACTATTTAAATAGAAAACTCAAGGGAAAATCTATAGAATTCTGAGAATTGATATAGAAGTTCATTACAATGATTGGATATAAATTAAATGGCAAAAGTTGATAGTTTATCTGTATAGCAGCAATAACTAGAGTACATAATGAGAAAAGGTACTATTCACATACTAGTAATATCTTATTAAGAAATGCACATAATCTATATGGGGAGCATTAAAATACTTTACTAAGTAATATAAATAAAAACTTCAATGCAGTAGGAACAGAAACTGTATTTTCATCATGAAGCACTGGATTTTGTGAAATATGCAAATAGCTTCCAAATTAATGATAGGATTAATACAATGTTATTTGGGATCAAGATAAAATAATTCTAAAGTTCAGTTGGAAGAATAAATAGGTAAACATTATGGGAAAAGAAAAATAAGTCATATCTTTTAATATACTTAACGATGTTTAAATATATTATTATGCTAAAACAATCTGTGGTTCTGGTTTACGAAATTACAGTCAGATTAATAGAACAGAATAGATCCTACTTCAACACACCACACATAATAAGAAGGTACTTCAAACAGTTCGTGGAAAGATCATATTCTCTTTTAATTCTATTTTTCTGGGTACATATAAGAATTTAGCTGATTAATAGAACAGAATAGATCCTACTTCAACACACCACACATAATAAGAAGGTACTTCAAAAAGTTCGTGGAAAGATCATATTCTCTTTTAATTCTATTTTTCTGGGTACATATAAGAATTTAGCTCATGACAAAAAAAAGTGCATCATAAACCATAGGATTAAAAGATGTACGTTTTTAAACAAATCATATTAGGAGAATTAATTATTGGGTAAGAAAAAAAAGGTAGTTCCCCACTCCACAACATATACCAAACAAATATCTAATGAAAAAAATAGTTAAAAAAGTAAGTAATGAGTCTTTAAAAAACTAAAAGAAAGTATGGTGTGAGTTTTTTTTATCTGTTCTTGGGGCAAGCAAGCAGTTTCTACATAGGGTCACCTAAAATGTGTTCAGAGACACCCTAGCCCTTTGGCAAGCTTTAGAAATGAAGAGTTCCGTGGTCAAATATGTTCTATAAAAGCTGTACACTCTGTCTTTTCATTTGAAGTTCAATGCATATTAACTTCCTAAAGGCATGAAAAATATAAAAGCAAACCACTTTAATATATACATCTTCATTTTCTCCAAACTTATCAAACAATATACTTTTATTTACTTAACAAAACTTTCTAGAAGCCTAATGTTTCAGAGATTACACTTTGGGAAAAACTATTCTAAGTATAAAAACAATGGTGGGCATAATAATTTAAAAAATAATCAATTTATTTTATTAATAATTTTAAACTTTTTTATTTCAAAAAATCTATAAGGAATTAAAAGGCAACTAATAAATTGATGAAAATACTTAAAACAAAAATGACAAAGCCTTATTATTACATTTGCAGTGTTTTTAATACTTAAAATCTATATAAAAAGAAAAATACCATGATAGAAAAATAAATAAAAGATGTAAAAGTAAAACTCATGGAAGAAATATAATCATTAAATATAAGACGTTTTTCAACTCACTGATAATGAAATATAGACAAGTTTCAGCATTCATTTTCCTAGTACCAAGTAACAAAATTTACAGTAATACCATTATGTATTACATTTCACTATATAAGATACTATGAAAGGTACTTTAAATAAATTATTTAATTTATTGGAAAGAAATTAGAATGCAAAGATGCCAAAAGTTAAGGAAGAGAAAAACTTTCAAACATTTGGGCATGGTGCTATATAATTGGGTGAGTTTACTGAAGGCTTTTGGCAACCAGTAGAAAGAGCATTATAATAATTTACACACTTTATATGATAAAACATTAACATTAGATTAAATAGGAAATAACAACAGAGAACAAAACTTATAAATGAGGTTATTTAAGAATATATTGTGTATGTTAGTGAAACATTGGAATCACACTAAATGTATGCTAATAGGGGAATGATTGGATAAATCATAGTATATTCACTTTCTAGAATAGTCTGTAATCATTACAATTACATTTTCATTGAATACTGGCAAGGGAAAATGCTCATGATATAATATCTGGTACCAAGCAGGATGCTAATTTTATATACTAATTGAAATTTTGTGTGTGTGTTTAAGTATGTGCACTCATCTGTGTATTTTGTTGCAGGGCAATGAGTTTAAGTGTGACTTTTAAAAGATATTAATTCTTGCACATTTTATGTATTTTCTAAAATAAGCATAAATATTTTATAGCAGACAGTATTTAAAAATAGATTTCTTATTAACCTGCCTAGCCTGCCATTGCCCTCCTCTCCCCACCGCTTCTACAGGCCTGAAATGCCTTTCAGTTTGTCATCCTGGTTTCTACAGGTCTGGCTTATTCACTCTGCAACCCTCATTTCTAGCAGAGTGACTTCCACATTTAGCAGGCTTCATAAATGCTCATATTACCTGAAAACCATTTCAGTATTTGACATTTCAGTATTTGACAGTATTTGCAAAATAAATACAAATTTATTTTACAAATTGTTGTCCTCTTGTATCATACACGGAGCCAGGTTTGGAGGAATAAAGTCTGGAAGTTATCATTTCAACAAGAAGTGAGGAAGCAAAGGGAAAGAAGAAATGCTGTATTCATCCATCTAATCATCAATCAATTAATCTGATCTTTCACAGATATATTTAGCAAACATTCGATATATTTATTATATTATTTTCTGTGAGATTTACATGTCATTGGAAACATGGTCCCTACGCATTCTAGTTTTCCACAGACAGAAAGTCCAGCTTAGGCACTAATTAAAAGGAACGAAGGTGGAACCTTGAGCTCCAGGGGGAAAATGACATTGTAACAATGGTAGCCTCCAACATTTTAAGTAATAGTGGGGGCAGAGAAATAAACCCTTCTTTCCCATAAGTTCCCATAGTTCCCTTTGAATAGGGAGATGGTTTCACTCTTAGTGGGTGTGGAACCCCTGCCAGTTTATCATGGCAGCAATGTTTTCTCAACAGTCTTCCACTGGGGAGGACTCGTGTGGAGAATGGTAGCAGCTGGGCATCCATGTGGCTCCTGTAGAGCCAACAGAAACAGAGAAGAAGAAAAATGAACCCTTTAAAATACTCTGAAGAATATATTCTGAACTGATAAAGTTCAGAACTGAACTGATAGTTCCTGGAAGCTAAAATAGACCAGCATTGAAGAGGATGTGGTGATGGAGTGGTTTGGCATTTTCTAAACATTAAGAAAAATCTTTATTGAGTTATAATTTAATAGCACAAAATTTACAATTTAATGTGTACAAATCAATGATTTTAGTGTATTCACAGTGATGTGCAACCATCACCACTGCTGTGGTTTGAATGTCCTTCCAAGCTCATGTTGGATCTTGATCCACATTTTTTTTTTCCTTTTTGTCTTATTTCGTGACCGGTAACGGGATCGCAACCCTCGGTGTCGCGCCCGTACCGCGACCGGCAACGGGATTGCAACCCTCGGTGTCGCACTCGCACCACACGGACCGGTCTCTATATGGGATCCAAACCCTCGGAGGGAGCGCCGGTGCGCTCCCACCCAAGTGCCGCACTCTACCAAGTGCACCACCGGGCCGGCCCTTGATCCACATTAAGAGGGTAGAAAATCTGCCTGTGGTATTGGAAAGGTGGGGCCTATAAGAAGTGACTGAATCATGAGGACTAATGAATTAATGCATGAATTAATTGGTTAATGGATTAATTGATTATCAGGGAGTAGACTGGTGGCTTTATAAGGAGAGCAAGAGAGCATGTGGAAATGTTCTTACTTGGGCCTTGCCATGTGATACCTTGTGTTGCTATAGGACTCTGTACAGAGTCCCCACCAAGATGAAGGCTCTCACCAGATGTACCTCTTGACCTTAGACTTCCCAGCTTCCAAAACTGTAAGAAGTAAATTTCACTTTCTTATAAATTACCCAGTGTCAGGTATTCTGTTATAAGCAACAGAAAACTGACTAATACAACCATGCTCTAAGTTTAGAACATTTTATTGTTGGAAAGTCTTAAAAAACAAGTTTACAGAAATAATTTTGAGAATCAATTTCTTCAAATACTAGCCGCATGTACAAATTAAAAGCAGTTTGGTAAGCACTGTTTTCGGTACATAAGCAGACAAAACTAATCAATCTCTGCTCCTTTCCATGTGTCTTCAACGTGTTTATTAGACAGCAGAATATGAAAATTATTCACTTACATACATGATGTTAGTGCATTGCTCATTCTTGTTTCAAATCTTGTACCCTCAATTGGTGCGTCCTAGGGGCTAGGAATTTACAAATATATATATGTGTGTATAAACCTAATTGATCTTCCGAAGAGAAAGAAAAAAAATAACTTGTCCTGAAATTTCTGTTTTTCACACTATGCTTCCAACTCTGCTGAACATTCATTAAGAACTGGATGACTTCAAAATGTAAGCAGCAAAACCTAGAAAAACACATAATCTACTAGATCACTGCTTTCAAGCTGAGAATCATTTCTTTGTCAACATTCTGCATCTTGAACAATAATTTTGGGATTCAGGAGAAATGAAGAGAGAGTAAAAAAGAATAACATCTACTTTTTCCCCTCCATAATACAGGATTTTGAAATTGCCAACAATTATTACTCATCAGAAATGAGAAGCCTGGTCATAATTTTGAAATGAGGCCCATTGATATGATTTTCAGCTTTAATATAAAGCAAAATCCGAGTCTCAATGCTGTGATACCAGGTGACATTGACTGTAAAGCCCCTCATCATCCTGTCATTCAGTAAAGGCATTCTATGAGAGTAATTGTGGAGACAGGGGAAGAACGAGTGAGGCAAATAAAGGAACTGGAAACAGGTTATTGTTTTCTGAAGATAAGTATAATTTCTATTTATAAGAAAAACAGTGTTAACAGAATGACAAGTTAATCTTCTTTTCAAAAGGGAAAGTATTTAGTATTAAACTTTCATTGTTTGAGTTGAAAGAATGCTAGTCCCCTGGTCTTTTATCCAGAAAGTACTGAGTCCCTAACCCTTAAAGTGAGTGTAGCTATTTATTCCCAGCAGCCTTGGGCAAAGATACTCAATCTCCATGCCTCATTTTCTCCATCTGTAGAATGGTAGTAATGATATTTACCTGCCTTTCAGGAGTGTTATGAGGCTTAATTAGTTGTTTGTAAAGTACTTTGCAGATGAAGAACTCAGTGTAAATGCTAAATACCATTATTATTATGGCAATCTTATGTTCTGTGCATCATTGCATTTTTTTCTCTTCAAAATATTGCAGTTTTCCATCTGTCATTTCTAATTCATCAAACAAAAGTGAAATTCTTGAATTTTCTCACATTATCCTGCTAAGAAATGTATCTAAGTAAAAGTCTCAAGGCAGTGTGCACAGTACCCAAGCATTTTGAGGCAGTCTCTCAAAACTCACTGTCACCAAGCAACAAGGTTACACAGTCCATGCATGAATATTTTCAGAAACGGCCATGGTCTTGCAAACGTTATGATACCAAAAATAAAGGAAAGTCAGTAATGACTTAGTCTCTGTTATGGGAGCTACGTTTCGATTCCATCATAGTGAAAAGCCATTTGTGGCGACGGTGGCTTTTGTCTCTTTTTTCTCCTCTCTTTCTCTCTCCCTTGCTTCCTGCTCTCCGTGTCCTGCCTTGCCTTCATTCTTTTTAAAATACCGTCCAACAGAGCAATTTAATATGGACTGAATTTGAATTCATAAGTACTTATTTTCTCTCATGTGTAGGGTAGGCCTCCCTTTGTCTACTTTTTTTTTAAAAAAAAAAAAAAAACACATAGTTTTGGGCCGGCCTGTGGCTCACTCAGGAGAGTGCGGTGCTGATAACACCAGGGCCACGGGTTCGGATCCCATATAGGGATGGCCGGTTTGCTCACTGGGTGAGCATGGTGCTGACAACACCAAGTCAAGGGTAAAGATCCCCTTACCGGTCATCTTTTAAAAAAAAATAAAAATAAAAAAATAAAAAAACATAGTTTTTCCATTCCTTTTGCCCTGCTGTTTGGGCCTCCTTCACCAGAGCCAACGTTAAATGGTGAGCAACAAATAAAGACACATTACAGCAGGTCTAAGCACAATTGTCTCCCCAATCCATGCACTTGATAAATGCCCTGTTTCAGCTAAAAAAGATGTATAACGTTTCCCTTATACTAAATTTAGTGGTGAAAATCTTTAATAACTAAAACTGACTATAATTTCCTCCTTTCGACTGTTCTATTTCAAGGTCTCATAAATCCTTTTTATTGATTAGTTTTACACAGAATGCTGTAGAGCTCTAAACACAAGAAATTAAACTGAATGGCAGGTGGATTTTTTTCCATGGTTTTTAAGCTAACCCAGCGAAAGGAATTTTAATGTAATGGTTGACTTGTGAATGTTTCTTCTTTTTTATTATTTTTTAAAATTCTGCAAATGTGTATAATTTTATGTTGCTTACTTTTAATCCTAAATTTATTTTCAGAAAAGGACAAATAACTTAAAATAGTGGCTCAATTTTTTGCTTCTTTGAAGTGTATCAACTGTATTCACGTTGATATACATTATCTCATACGAAGAAATAATAAAATTTCTTGTCAGAATGATTGGAGTACAACCATGAAACTCGCTTCTGAATGGAATATCAAGAAAATCTCTTGCATGGAAGTTTGGGAATAGATTTTCCACCTCTCTTGTATATGTATAAGGCACATTAGCCTTAGACTTAGGTAATTAATACATACTTTTTAGTAGTATGTTTAAATGGGAAAAATATTTTTTAGTGCAGAAATACTCACATAATATGGCACAAACATTTAAAAGATTAAATGCATAAAAAGGGATTATATGTGTTTGGAGGCAATTTGCAGCTCCTGCATATTACATTTAGAAATTTGGGGTGTTTTGTCCAGCAATTGAGGGTGAAGAGGTAAGCTTTCAAAAGAGGAAAAAGGGTAGGAGCAGGAACCCTGAAGATTTTTGTTTCCTTTACTTTTGGGGTATTAGCGTTCCTCAAGTTACTCTATTCAGAAGCTTCTAAGCTCCCAACCAAAATTATGGAGCATCGAACATGGTGACAAGAGGTGTTAGAGATCTCATATCTCATGGTCAAGGGCATGCCTCATGGGGAAGACCTATATGTGACCAACAGTGACTCTGAGAACAGAATGGACAATGGTTAGGAAGATTAGAGTAAAAAAATGACTGTGAGATGCCTGGAGTTCACTTATTTTGAGATCATGTGACAAACTCTTAAAGGATGAGGAACTTTCCTTTGGGGAGAGAACCAAGGGGTGGTCAAATCTTGAGAAGCAGATAGAGAAGCTAAAGAATTTTAAGAACACCAGCTAGATAAAAGAAAAATTCTAAGAGCAGTCACAAAGAATTTAAGGAGGAAAATGTGCTGCTTCATAAACCAGATTGAGTGAAATGAAGGGAGTTTAAGGAGCCCAATTTTCTTGCAGAGCTATTAGTTCTGCAGAGAATATGTATGGATGCACAGAGAGGACACCATGTGAGGCCAGAAATGTATATGCCTTTTGCTCTCTTCCCTCATGGAAAGATTCCATTCAGCAGTGGGAAAGTAGAAATCATATACTGGGCCTCCTACAATTAGTGATACACATGTGCGTACTAACTATTAAATCGCATACAGGGAATTTTTATTTCTTCTTCAATAATGTCTTTGGTTTTAGAATCTCAAGGTAATAATTTCATCTTCACACCTTTAAAGTGAAAACACTTNTGGTGATGGGACACAATAACTAACTACATTGTATATTGACAAAATAAAAAAAAATAAAATATAAATAAAAAAAATAAAAAAAAATTATTTATTTCTTTGTGGGTTTGTTTGATACATGCATATTCAATTATTTCAGCATTATTTGTTGAAAAGATTATCCTTTTCCTCCAGATTGCCAATGTACTTTTGTCAAAAATGAATTGGCCATATACAAATGCATGTGCTTCTGTATTTATTCTGTACCATCCACTTGTCTGTCTTTAGCCCAATAACACACTCTCCTGATTACTGTTGCTTTAAAATTGGTCTTGAAATATGGTAGTACGCCAACTTTGTTTCTCTTTCTCAAAGCTGTTTTTGTATTCTAGGTCCTTTGTATTTGCATATGACTCAAAAATTAATAAAAAATGGATGATATGCAAGTGTAAAAAATAAAAGTACAAAATTCTAAAATAAAACCCATAAGAAAACCTTTGTGACCTTGGGTTTAGGCAAAGAATTTTTAGGCATTATACTGAAGCATGATTCACAAAATAAAACAGAGATAAATTATGTTTTATCAAAATTAAGAATTTCTGCTCTTCAAAAGATGATCTTAAGATTATGAAAAGTCACAGATTAGAAGACAATATTTATAAATCATGTCTGATAGAGAACTTGAATCCAGAATATAGGAAAAACTCTCAAAACTCAATAAAAAAAATCCAATAAAAAATGGGCAAATGATTTGAAAGGACATTTCACCAAAGAAGATATATGGGTAGTAAACAACTATGTGAAAAGATGTTTAACGCTATTAAAAAAACACAATTAAGGCCACATGATGATATCACTTCAGAAGGTCATATTAAATAGACTGACCATTCCAAGTGTTGGTAAGGATGTGGAGGAACTGTAACCCTCACACACTTCTGGTAGAAGTGTAAAATGGTATAACCGCTTTGGAAAAAAAATTGGTAATTGCTTGTAAAGGTAAACATATGCTACCATATGATCCAGGCTTTCATTCTTAGATATTTACCCAAAAGGAACAAAACCATATGTTCATACAATGACATATGAACATATAAGTGTTCATAGTGGATTTACTTGTAAATTGGAAGCAATTCAAATGCCCATCAGCAGGTGAATGGATACACAAATGGTGGTACATCTGTATGATGAGATACTATTCAGCTATAAAAAGGAATGAACTGTTGATACCTGTACCAACATGCATGAATTCTCCTGTAGCTTTTCTCTTGACTGCTCTTTCCCCTTCTTATGTTCCAGTAGTACTGCAGATCTTTCATCTCCTCAGCTGTGACCATCTCATTCCCATCTCTTTGCTTACGCTGTTTGTTTTATCTAGAACGCAATACCTGTTCTTCAGTTAGCTAACTTCGATTCATCCTTAAGTTTCCAGTTTATACTTTAGCTTCTCCGAGAACCTTTCCTTAACCATCAAAGTCTTTTTACATGTTCCTGTGTGCTTCACCTATCAGAATAGCATTTAGAGTAGAACAGTGTAGAAAAGTGTAGATTTTGGTGTTAGGCAGACCTCTCTCAGAATCTCAGATCTGTGCTTTCTTAGCTGTGTGACTTGGGATGGTATACTGCAAGGCTAAGCCTCAGTTTTCTTCAGTCATAAAATGACCAAATAAGTGTTACAAAAATCAGAGAGGATAATNAAGGGTAAAGATCCCCTTACCGGTCATCTTTTAAAAAAAAATAAAAATAATGGTGCTGACAACACCAAGTCAAGGGTAAAGATCCCCTTACCGGTCATCTTTTAAAAAAAAATAAAAATAATGGTGCTGACAACACCAAGTCAAGGGTGAAGATCCCCTTACCGGTCATCTTTTAAAAAAATAAATAAATAAAAAATAAAAAAACATAGTTTTTCCATTCCTTTTGCCCTGCTGTTTGGGCCTCCTTCACCAGAGCCAACGTTAAATGGTGAGCAACAAATAAAGACACATTACAGCAGGTCTAAGCACAATTGTCTCCCCAATCCATGCACTTGATAAATGCCCTGTTTCAGCTAAAAAAGATGTATAACGTTTCCCTTATACTAAATTTAGTGGTGAAAATCTTTAATAACTAAAACTGACTATAATTTCCTCCTTTCGACTGTTCTATTTCAAGGTCTCATAAATCCTTTTTATTGATTAGTTTTACACAGAATGCTGTAGAGCTCTAAACACAAGAAATTAAACTGAATGGCAGGTGGATTTTTTTCCATGGTTTTTAAGCTAACCCAGCGAAAGGAATTTTAATGTAATGGTTGACTTGTGAATGTTTCTTCTTTTTTATTATTTTTTAAAATTCTGCAAATGTGTATAATTTTATGTTGCTTACTTTTAATCCTAAATTTATTTTCAGAAAAGGACAAATAACTTAAAATAGTGGCTCAATTTTTTGCTTCTTTGAAGTGTATCAACTGTATTCACGTTGATATACATTATCTCATACGAAGAAATAATAAAATTTCTTGTCAGAATGATTGGAGTACAACCATGAAACTCGCTTCTGAATGGAATATCAAGAAAATCTCTTGCATGGAAGTTTGGGAATAGATTTTCCACCTCTCTTGTATATGTATAAGGCACATTAGCCTTAGACTTAGGTAATTAATACATACTTTTTAGTAGTATGTTTAAATGGGAAAAATATTTTTTAGTGCAGAAATACTCACATAATATGGCACAAACATTTAAAAGATTAAATGCATAAAAAGGGATTATATGTGTTTGGAGGCAATTTGCAGCTCCTGCATATTACATTTAGAAATTTGGGGTGTTTTGTCCAGCAATTGAGGGTGAAGAGGTAAGCTTTCAAAAGAGGAAAAAGGGTAGGAGCAGGAACCCTGAAGATTTTTGTTTCCTTTACTTTTGGGGTATTAGCGTTCCTCAAGTTACTCTATTCAGAAGCTTCTAAGCTCCCAACCAAAATTATGGAGCATCGAACATGGTGACAAGAGGTGTTAGAGATCTCATATCTCATGGTCAAGGGCATGCCTCATGGGGAAGACCTATATGTGACCAACAGTGACTCTGAGAACAGAATGGACAATGGTTAGGAAGATTAGAGTAAAAAAATGACTGTGAGATGCCTGGAGTTCACTTATTTTGAGATCATGTGACAAACTCTTAAAGGATGAGGAACTTTCCTTTGGGGAGAGAACCAAGGGGTGGTCAAATCTTGAGAAGCAGATAGAGAAGCTAAAGAATTTTAAGAACACCAGCTAGATAAAAGAAAAATTCTAAGAGCAGTCACAAAGAATTTAAGGAGGAAAATGTGCTGCTTCATAAACCAGATTGAGTGAAATGAAGGGAGTTTAAGGAGCCCAATTTTCTTGCAGAGCTATTAGTTCTGCAGAGAATATGTATGGATGCACAGAGAGGACACCATGTGAGGCCAGAAATGTATATGCCTTTTGCTCTCTTCCCTCATGGAAAGATTCCATTCAGCAGTGGGAAAGTAGAAATCATATACTGGGCCTCCTACAATTAGTGATACACATGTGCGTACTAACTATTAAATCGCATACAGGGAATTTTTATTTCTTCTTCAATAATGTCTTTGGTTTTAGAATCTCAAGTTAAATAATTTCATCTTCACACCTTTAAAGTGAAAACACTCAAATCGCATACAGGGAATTTTTATTTCTTCTTCAATAATGTCTTTGGTTTTAGAATCTCAAGGTAATAATTTCATCTTCACACCTTTAAAGTGAAAACACTTAAGTCATTGTATTCAACTAAACACCTGGTATTGATCCAAGAGCCCAAATATGGATGATCTTGAAAGATGGTGCCAACCCACCTGTTACATGGCCTCTGGTCACCAAACCAGCTCTGCAGCGGGGAAAAAACCTTGATTAAGAAGGGTAATTTGGGCTTGTTACCCCAAGAAACTGTTCATAGTGAAAAAACCTCAATGAGTAGATAGATGTAAGTCTGCCTAGTACTATGCTTGATAAATGAATGCTGCTATTACTATTATTGCTGTTATTCTCATTATTATTATATTATAGTAAGTTTACCAATTTTATTCAAGTTAAACATTACAACTTCTCATAGTATTTTTTCTTCGTCCCTGGAAAAACTTTAAAAAAACGCTATGGATGATAATACTGGTTAATATCTGAAAACTAAGCTGAATATTATGTAATACTTCCTACTTCCCAAATTTCAGTGTATGTGATCAATAGCCTGTTTTTTAAAATTGCTCATTACTGTATTATTGTAGTCTATCTTTTTTTTTTTATTGTAGTCTATCTTTAAGAATGTCTTAGTCACTGTTGGCTAAGGGTCTAAAGCAATCGTTCTCAATTGGGAGATGGTTTTTGCTCCACATGGAACATTTGGCAATGTCTGTGACATTTTTGGTTGTCACAAGTGGGCAGGGGAAAGAGTGGGGGTGCATGGGGGGGTGCTGTACCACTGGCATCTAGTGGATAGACCCAGAGATGCTGCTAAACATCCTACAGTATGAGCAAACAGTCTCTCTAAACAAAAAATTATCTGGCTCCAAAGGTCAATAATGCTGAAGTGAAGAGAGCCTGCGTTAAAATGTGAGCCTTTGCATGAGTGCTATTTAGAAAGCAAATCATAGAAAACATGCACTATTGCACTATAACCTAATATTTAAAGTCATAATAATATTAAAATATTAAGAAATATTATTTTAAAAATATGATGTTGAAAAATATGTTAGTAAAGAGTTATATTCATGTTTTCAAACAATTTTTATTGCTGCATTTGGAGAAATAAGGCAGACTAGAGACTTCAGAACCTCATAGGCTGTCAGGTGTGTATGGGTGTGGTGTGTGTCTGTGTGTGTGAGTGTGTGTGTGTGTATGCACATGTGCATGTTTTATTTTAAATTTATTCATTCGAACCTCATAGGCTGTCAGGTGTGTATGGGTGTGGTGTGTGTCTGTGTGTGTGAGTGTGTGTATGCACATGTGCATGTTTTATTTTAAATTTATTCATTAATTCACTATTTCTTTTGCTAATTCATTAATTCAGTTATTTTCCAAAGAGAAGGATTGACTAGAAAATATGAATATATTTGACAATGGGACAAAATAGAGTATATACTTTTATTTTCCTCTTAATTGCAACGTAACCAGCAGCAAAACTATGGACCTTAAACAATCCTAAACACAATTCTCGCCACTAACTCATTAGAGAGATTTGAAAAATAGATTAAATACTCATATGCCACTTTGGTTCACAAGAATCTTATGCACAATACGTAAATGGTTAACCCCTTTGCTTCTCAAAGGCCCATTTAAAACTCTGTACACGTAAGACAGCTGTGCTGTTGCCAACTTATTCGGACTGCACCTTTTGGCTGATATTGAGTGTGTAAGCAATCAGCCATGTGTGCACATTTTACAGGGGAAGTGATTGACAAAAACTTGGAAATAGTTTTTGGCTGAACTGCTCTCTCTCTGAACAAAGCGTGGATTATGCGATCACCTGGAAGTTATAAGCATAGGAGCTCTGTTTTGCTCTCAATTTTACCCTCAGATAAAGAGCTTGAATTATCAGTTAGATGCTACTCTGTGCATAAAGCATTTTTTCCTACAAAAGGATAAATGTTCATGTATAAGTTATTATTTTAGAAACATTTATTATACCCCACACGAGGTCCCTTGATCCCCTTCAGAGTGAAAAACAGTTTCCTGTTAGTTGACTCTTACCAACAGAACTGCTCATGTTGAGAGAGAGAGGGAGGGGAAAAAAAGCATGGAAAAAATAACCCTCACAATTGCACAAAGGATGACTTTATAGGAGACCTTCAAACACTGAAAATCAGCCCAACATCCTGCCGATCATTATTGAGACATCTGTATTCACTTCACACTGACCCAGGCACTAATCAGCCAGGAAGTGCAACAAGCACTGGCAGAAAGTATACAAAGATAAAGTACCAAACGGTATGAATATTAAAATCATAAATACAATAAAACAAGATAATGAGTGTCCTCAATTATAATAAAGCTAAAGCCCAATTAAAGTATAATCACTGACTTATTATTCAGAATTTTTTTAGAGATCATATTTAGCTGATTTGTTACACTCATTTCCCTTTAAAAGATTTCATCATCACTCTCTTTTTTGCATATCCACTTTAAGAAGATTCATTTATCCATCTAATTGAATAATTAGGCTTTTTTGATTAATTGTTTTAAATAGTTTCATGTCATGGGTATCTTCTCACTGAAATGCTTTTATATTATCTTCTGTGCCTTGATGTTCCTGCTCTAAATTACAAGTAATCGCATCTTTTCACCTCTCCCTCTGGCACATCCAAAGAGGACTGGGTTTTGTTGGAGAGTTTCCTACTGGTTCTTCTCTCCATTCTTCACTTTCTTTTCTGGTTCTCACAGCTGCAAGTAGTTCTGAGTTTCACCATACGTGATCATTTTAAATAACTAAGCTATAAAGCAATGGTGGCCCTCACCTTCTTATGCTCATCCCTGCCATTGCATACAAGATTCACAGCTTCAAAGGTTTCCCCAGGGGTCCTAGCCCAGCAGAAAATCCTGATTATAAGTGACATTTGAGTGGATTTTTAGAATTAGTTTATTAACAATTATATCCAACCCAAGGCTCTTTATTAACAGTACTAAGACAGTCGCCCAGGACAGAACCCAATGCTGCTGTGTTATCTTGGTATGAAAGCAATTTCACACGTGGGAAATGATCTCAAAGATTATCTGAAGGTCAGCATTGGGAGATGAGACCTCCTCCTAAGATTGGAGGGTCTGAAATTGTGGAAGCCAGTCCGGGGGGTAGGAGGGGGGTTTCACTTTGTGACAGCCTCCTTGCTTCTCCCTCAGGATCAGACATTTCCATTTGAGAAATTACACAGGCAAGTCTGTCTGCCAGGGCTTAACTGCAGCATATCTTCGACACACCTCACCCACTAATCCCACTTCTACAAAAGAAGCTGAAGTGAAGCATTTCTGTTGCCTTGAATACAAACTAGGTTGTCACTTGTCCCTAAAAGTGATTTAATTGACTCATAATCATTTAGCATATTCCTTGAATATTGCTCTTTTACCAACAGACTGGTGCGCGTGTAATTGCTTCTTAAATATCAACAATTCATATGTGACAATTTTATAAATACGGCACAAGTAGAATCATTTCAGCTTCTCTTATGGACCAGTAACTGAGAAGTCTCAAATTGTGTTGCGCTGAGGTGACAGCGTGGTACAATGTCTGTTTTATTTTCAGGAGTAAATCATGTCTGCCCTAGAAATGAAATGCAACCAGGTGAGGCCCTTTATAAATCTGGATTAGAACATCTAGTTTTGGATTAAATCTAAGTGGAATTGAGCTATTAACACTCCAGGAAGAAAAGAAAAAACAGCTCTCTTTCCCAGTGTTTTATCAGTAATCATGCCATCAGGGAACAAATGGGGAAGTAGCATGATTATTAAAAAAAGCATCTGTGATTACAGAGTACAATTATGGCTATTTCATATATTGATTAACTTTTTTTTAAGGTAATAACTATGTTCCCATTTGATTTCTAAGAAAGGAGCACATTTTCTTTTAAGGGGTTGGAATACCAAAGATTATGGATAAGTCAAGTATCAGGACAAGGTGATTACTTAACATCTGTGACCAAGTAAAAGGCTAAAGGAGAAAATCAACCAACATCTGCACTGTCAGTAAAATACTTGGGGGGAAAAAAACACAAGTGAAGTGTGATTAATCACCATGGATGTATGATTGAGTCAATTGACTGTTACTTTTTCATGATGATTAATCAGCTACAAAAATTATAATTGTCCCACTTCTAGTGGCTGCATGCTGTGCCCGATGACATCAGCTGGGGCTATAGATACTCAATGTGTGGTTTTCAAAAGAATATGCAAATATGATTGGGTAAGGAGGGGTGGGGCTTCAACTCCATTGTAAGAAACACCATGAGTCCTTGCCCTTCTATTATTGTTGGAGTTTTCTTAGCAGCTTCCAGAGAGGACAGTTCTTGTGCTATTATGACTGTTTCATAACCTCATCACCACCACAAGGGAAAATTAGAGAAACCCATTCCTGCAAATTAGCCATTGTCATCTTGTCCAGGAGATGATCAGATCCTCTGTGATTTGTTTCTTCCTTACCACTGATTTCTTTTGTGATTAATATAAAACGGTGGCATAAATACATGTACAAGGAATGATACTGTCTCGCAGGAAATGGCTGGGGACCTGGGCTTTCAGCTTCTTTTCACATTTGACTCCTTTAGCATATTTGTGGAGCATGCCAAAGAAATTGAGGTTACCCATGTCCATCAGAACTTATCGAGGAACATCCATTTACTAGCTATGACTCTGGGTAATGAATTGCCACGATCAGAATAGGCCTGCTCGAAGCTGCGAAGATTTTTTTAAAGACTACTTTCCCCAACATTCCTAAAACTCCAAGGCTGATATAACTTTGCAGTTGGCTCTGCTTACCATAGGGACTACTGAGAATATTCTGGGAAAGAATGAAGCATAGTACCCATATTTCTCTATAGGTTTGGGTTCTGGTACCACTGGGAATGACATTGTTGTAGGGTTGATTGTAGCTTTTTATCATTTTACTTGAGCCACTGCTTTCCTAAAACAATTACCTTAAATTCATGGTTGACCTTAAAGTACTAATGTCTGACATAATAACCTGACTGATGAATTATCCCAAAGCAACTGGGTCTCATCAGGGTAGACCCAAAGACACTAGTGTATTCTGCCGAAGGGCAGGACAGGGCAAGAACCCCTATTCTCCACGCATTCATTATTTCAGTTTCACTATTTTTCACCCTGAGAAACCAAACCACTTTCAAAAAATGTAGTTCACTTAAGACTTGAAATTCAGACTCTTACTAGACTTCCAAAATGGGATGATTTCTTTTAAGAAAACCTTTAAAGATAACATCTTTAGAGGAAAAATCATCTTTTACATTCACTAAAAAAAAAAAGGATTTCAAATTTCTTCTGTTAGTTCTAAGCAGGCAATACCTTTCTGAGCCTTCAGCTGTACATAAAGTTCCAACTAATGATCTATAATCAAGTGCTTCTTTTTTTGCACATCCAGCATTTTCCCTTTAAAGTTCAAGAAATAGCACAAATTTGCCAACACTATTCCCCTTTTAGCACATTGACTTTACTTCTGAACTGAAGCCCTAACATGACTGGAAAAAAATACCTTGAGATTAATTTTTCTACTTGTGGGTCTTAGTGTATCTACCTATTCCAGTGCGATAAGACATAGCCTTATGTATTGCCCCCAATTTATGTCATTTTAAATAGAAATTATTAACAGCTTTTATATACACACGTGTTCTCTAAACCCATAGAGGCCTTCAATTTTATTAATATGAATCACTGAAGTCTCTCTAACTTCTTGTATTTAGATAAGAAAGAGAAACGTGGGAGCTCCAGTCTCTTGAGCTTTCTCTAGGTACCTACTAATTGTTAATTATTAGAGACTAACTAAGTCACTGAAGTGAGTCATTTAGCTGGTGTCTCAAATGCTGTCATTTACTACTACACAAATCAGCCTGGTGATAGAGTGTCTTTAAATTAGGTTACAACCATGCAGTTATTGGACAGGGAGTAATTGATAAAACCATTAGTAACACTTGTAGAGATAACAGCTAGCAAAATCATGCAACCATAATTATTCCTAATGGATACATGCTATAAATTGTGGCAAGAAAAAAAAAATCTTGCATTATCTTTCAATCAAATCTGACAGTCCTGGAAGATTACCTTAGACTAAATACTTGTGTATAAGAAAGTGACCTATCAGAATCTCTTTGATTTTTGTTATTTTGTCTTTTCCATCGAATTATAGGGTTTTCTTTTGTAATTTTTTCTCTGATAGCTTTCAGGGCAAGTAAAGTGCAGGTCTTTTATTAGTTGTCTTTTTTGTGAATTTAAAAAATAAATATCTTTTTAATTGTCTTTTTTGTGAATTTAAAAAATAAATATCTTTTTAATCACATACAAGGCACTGTAAGATACTTTATAAAGTAAAAGAGAGACAGTTAAAACTGAGGCAGAAAATTCCAAATCATTGTCTATTTTCAATAACAAAACTTTTCACATACAAGGCACTGTAAGATACTTTATAAAGTAAAAGAGAGACAGTTAAAACTGAGGCAAAAAATTCCAAATCATTGTCTATTTTCAATAACAAAACTTTCTATTTGGTAATATGTATCTTTTCCCTGAATTTTGATGTCAATATTCATTTTAGCAAAGAAATGTTACTGTTGTATTAAAAAATACAACGGCTTACCTACTTTGATTCTCTCCTATAAGGGAGAATACCAAGAGATAAATCTCTAAGGAGAAAATACAGAGAGATAGGTCTAAACTTTAAGCTTTCTTATTAGACTGATAACCTCTTGATGTGGCATTCCTAAGATGGTTATGAACATGGCCAGCAGAGAAAAACATGCCTACATCTTTTCTGAGAACAGATTTTTTAATGTGTAAATAAAATTTCCTTGTTTTTAATTTATTTTGTTGAAATGATTATCATCATAAATTGGATAAAAAATTTTTCAATGACTTTAGTAGCTCTCTGCATCTTTGCTCTGTTTCCTAGTGTGAAAGAGATCAAAATTTATAAAGAATTAATGATGGTCTTACCTACATTTCTTAGAAATCAGATCTTTGGAGAATGTAAATAATTTTCTAAAATTGAAAAAATCAAATCTTATTTTTGGCATAGCTATATCTAGAACTTAGGTCTAGTGGGTCCTAATAATTATTATTTTCCATTAAATCACAAAATTATGGCTACTCTTAAACATGACATAGACCCTACATGATCTTGTACATGACAACTGTTCAAAATGTGTTTAGTTGACTCAAATGGTGTTAACATATTAAGAAACAATACAGGTGGGGCCGGCCCGGTGGCGCACTGCTACAGTGCGCCGCTTGGGAGCGCAGCGGCGCTCCCACCGAGGGTTCGGATCCCACATACAGACCGGTTCCCGCTCACTGGCTGAGCGAGGAGCGGGAGCAGCACCGAGGGTTGCGATCCCGTTGCCGGTCCTGGTCCGGTCCGGGCGCGACACTGAGGGTGGCGATCCATTGCCGGACACGAAAAAAAGACAAAAAAAAAAGAAAAAGAAATAATACAGGTGTAAAATTTTGTAAAATTAAATATATGGCTTTTTTTTTTCTTCTTAAAACTGGGTTTTGACAAAGGGTAAGTGGGGAAACAGTTAAATAAACTATAAATTACTCATAAACATACACATGAATGCACATAGCTGCTGCTCGACTGTTCCCAGTTTTCCCATTTCTCCCACATTATTCTTGAAGAAATAGTAGGCTTGAATAGAGCTACTCCTTTCAAAGAGGACTAACACTCAAAAAGAGCCCAGCAGGTGACACTGAATACATATCATCAAAAAAAGGGAAAGAACATAACAAATAACACATTTTAGACAAACTTTTCTCTTTATTAATTTAAGGAGAAAATTACTACTGAAGAAAAGGCCTAAAAGAGACATGACAGCAGAAAGAAACAATAATAGTACACTGGAGTAATATAACACATAAACTGATAGAGCTCAGAAGAGAAACTGAGTCAAAGCCATTTCATAGATTAAGACTGAAAAATGAAGCATAAAGAAACAGAATAGATACTAATGCAAAGAGTAAGTATCATGGTGCTGGGATAACTGGATATCCATATGCAGGAGAATGAAACTAGACCCATACCTCTCACCATATACTAAAATCAACTCAAAATGGATCAAGGATTTAAATATACACCCTGAAACAATAAAACTTATTAAAGAAAACATAGGAGAAACACTTCGGCAAATAGGACTGGACACAGACTTCATGAATATGGCTCCAAAAGCATGGGCAACCAAAGGAAAAATAAACAAATGGGATTATATCAAACTAAAAAGCTTCTGCACAGCAAAAGAAACAATTAACAGAGCTAAAAGACAACCAACAGAGTGGGAGAAAATATTCGCGA
>NW_007726595.1:569237-589890 GCF_000696425.1 Galeopterus variegatus | reverse complement strand
AGTCAGGCACAGAAAGAGAAATACCACATGTTCTCACTTATTGGTGGGAGCTAAAAATAAATAAATAAATTCACTCGTGCACACAAAAACCGGGGGTGGGGGTGGGGAGAAGATATAACAAGTACAATTTTTTTGAAGTTGTTACAACAAGCAAACGGAAAGGACATTCTTGGGTGGGAGAGGGGAGAGGGAGGAGGGAGGGAGGTTTTGGTGATGGGCCATAATAATCAACCACATTGTATATTGACAAAATAAAAATTTAAAGAAAAAAAAAAGTCAGTGTCATGCAGTTCACACTTGAAAAATTATCTGACAGAATATAATAGAACAAAGAGGAAAAAGATTAAAAGAGACATTATAAATATTGGAGAAAGTTAAGAATATCCTATGTATATACACTTGTGTTTCTAAAGAAGAAATCAGAGAAAGAGGAACAGAAATAACAAAGTTGTAATAGAAGAAAAGTCCCCCCACCCCCCCAAAAAAAGAAAATAGGAAACCTGAATTATCGCATGAGATTTTGAGAAAAAAATATATTTAGAACAATTAACTCTCAGATATATTTTAATAAATGTATTTAACTGCAAAGATTAAAAAAAAATTGTTCTGTGGGAAAATTACCAGAAATATTAAGTAACCTATAAGAGGGACAACCAAAAGTGTCCACAAGTGCAATAAATTTGCAAAGATAATGAATGAATGTTTCCAGCATACTGAAAGAAAAACTTAAAAATTTTCTCAAGAATTTCATGGCCTGTCAAATTGTGGTATGTGCATAAAAGCAATGGAAAGATGTTCCCAAGCCTGCAGGAACCCAAGAGGTAGGGAATCCAGAGGCTTTTTGAAAAAACTATTCAATGATAATATCTAGTCATGAATCAAAATGATGACTTAATAATGAGAAAGCTATGGTGTGAAATAACTGTTAGAAATTATGGGTATAGAGCTAAATAGAAATCTTGACATTTAAAAAATAGTAGTACACCTAACCAAAAATGAAGATTATAAGAGAAGGGAGATGATGGAAAATGTAAGGCTACATATTTTCTTTATGTAAGATTGTTGGAAGAAGATGTAAGTTTAATCATAGTGAGGATATATACTTGAAGGCAGCTAAATCAGTGGATAGAGTTCTATTCATTTTGGTCACTCATTCAACAAAAAAGATACTGGGCAAGTTTATTTTATGTATGCTCCTCCAAGTGTTAAAAAATGTTAAAAATCAGTCCAAAATAAAAACCTTTACATATGCTTAAAAAGTTAGAGGAGGTAAGGGAGACTTAAAAACAACAACAAAAATCTTTACATAAAATAATAAACTAAGACAAAACATCTGTTATAGTAAAATATAAATGAGATGCATTTACCTATAAAAAGACAGAGTCATGCTGGATGGAATAACATAATTCAACTTTATGCAGTGTATTAAGACACATAATTAACACATCTCAGATAGGTGGAATGTAAAAGAATTGGAGGGGGAAGGAACCCAAAGCAGAAGAGGAAGAGGAAAAAGAAGAAAGAAAGAGGGGAGAAAAAGCCAGGATCTCGATATCCAAAATGGCTTAAATAAATGCAAAATGCATTATAAAACACCAACTTTGTAATGATAAGAGATATGTCACATTAAAAACACGACTGTATGTTAGCCAGTTGTCTGATGTGTGGCTGGCAAATACTTTCTTCCATTCTGTAGACTGTCTCTTCACCTTGTTGATAGTGTCCCTTGTTGTGCAGAAGCTGTTTAGTTAGATGTAATCCCATTTAACTATTTTTACTTTAGTTGCCTATGCCTTTGTAGTTTAGCTCAAAACAAAACAAAATAAAACAAACAAAAATGCTGCCCACTCCCATTTTGTGTAGCATTTCCCATATGTTTTCTTCTAGTATTTTCATAGTTTGGGGTTTTAAATTTAGATCTTTGATCCATTTTGAGTTGATTTTTGATATGGTGAGAAATAGGGGTCTAGATTAAATCTTCTGCATGTGGATATCCAGTTTTCTCAGCACCAGTTGTTGAAGAGGCTGTCCTTTCCCCACTGTGTATTTTTGGCACCTTTGTAGAAAATCAGTTGGCTGTAAGTGCATGGGTTTATTACATCATTCTTTATTCTATTCCATTGGTCAATTTGTCTGTTTTATGACAGTACAATGCTGTTTTGGTTACTATAGCTTTATAGTACATTTTGAAGTCAGGAGGTGTGATGCCTCTAAATTTGTGCTTTCTGTTCAAGACTGCTTTTACTATACAGGGTTTTTTGTGGTTCCCTACAAGTTTTAAAGTTATTTTTTTCTATTCCTGTGAAGAATGTCACTGGTATTTTGACAGGGTTGCATTGAATGTATAGATTGCTTTGGGTAACATGGACATTTTGATAATGTTAATTCTTCTAACTCATGAACATGTGATATCTTTCCATTTATTTGTGTCCTTTTCAATTTTTTTCCACCAGTATATAATAGTTTTCATTATAGAGGTCTTTCGTCTCCTTTGTTAAATTTATTCCTAAGTATTTGCATTTCTCTTTCTTTTTTGGCAGCTATTGTGAATGGGATCACTTCCTTGATTTCTTATTTAGCTATTTAGTTGTTGGTATATAGGAAGGCGATTGATTTTTGTATGTTGATTTTGTATCCTGCCACTTTACTGAATTCATTTATTAGTTCTAGTGATCTTTTGGTGGAGTCTTTAGGGTTTTCTATGTGTAGGATTGTGTCATCTGCAAATAGGAATAGTTTGACTTCCACCTTTCTTTTTTGGATCCCTTTGTTGCTTTTCTTGCCTTATTGCACAGGCTAGAACTTCTAGTACTATGCTGAATAAGACTGGAGAAAGTGGCCATCCTTGTCTTGTTTCAGATCTTAGAGGAAAGCCTCCAATTTATGTCCATGTAGTGTGATATTAGCTGTAGATTTGACATATATAGCCTTTATTGTGTTGAGGTACATTCATTCTAGAAGTAAGTACCTTAAATGACTCAACAGCAAAAAAAAAAAAAAAAGAAAGAAAAAAAAATTTTAAAAATGGGCAAAGGACCTGAGCAGACATTTCTCAAAAGAAGGCATACAAATGGCCAGCAGGCACATGAAAAAATGCTCAACATCAGTAATCATCAGGGAAATGCAAATTAAAACCACAATGAGATATCATCTCACTCCAGTTAGAATGGCTATTATCAACAAGACAAAAAATAAGAAGCGCCACAGTGAGATATCATCTCACTCCAGTTAGAATGGCTATTATCAACAAGACAAAAAATAAGAAGTGCTGGAGGGGACACAGAGAAAAAGGAACACTCCTACATTGCTGGTGGGAGTGTGCATTGGTACAGCCACTGTGGAAAACAGTATGAAGTTTCCTCAGAGCACCAGGAATATATCTACTCTATGACCTAGGTATCTCACTACTGGGTATATACCCAGAGGAAATGAAATCAATGTAACAAAACAATGCCCACACTCCCATGTTCATCACAATTCCAACTTATTCTGATTTCTGTCCCCTCATCATTTTTTAAATCTCAGTTAATTCCTTCCTTTTCTTTTCATTGTCTTTCTCTAATTCCTGAATATTAATGCTCCAGATTGTCTTCTGAGAACAGCTTTAGCCATGTCCTATATGTTCTGCTATATAGTATATTTATGTAATGTTATTTTCTTTGTAGTCTACATTTTAGTTTGTAGTATCCCCTTTTTATTTTATTTTTGTGTGTGTATCTTAAGAGAGTTTATCTTTTAACTTTTCTAAGTTATTGGAAATTTTTCCAACAACTTTAGTATTAATTTCTAGTTTTACCACACCATAGTCATTAAATGCAGTCAATATTAATTGTACATTTTAAAATTGTGGTTGTTCCCTGTGGCAAAAAAAAAATAAGTAAATAAAACGAGGAATAAGTTGGAATTGTGAGATAGATCAAAAAGAAAGCTTGCCCCTTTGAAAAAGTCCCCCAAGGATTTTAGTGGAGAAATAAATTGTATCAGGTATTTCTCTTATTTAGCCATAGAAATATTTTTTTCGTTCTATGAAAATCTTCATAATAAAACAATAAACTTAAAAAGAAAAATAAACAAAGATGGAATAAAAAATAACAAAGCATCAAACTAAGAGTTGTACGAGTTCCCTTTCATTCACACTTGTGCATTAACCAGAACTTCTGTTTTCTCCTTTTCCTTCCTTTTGAAAAGAATGCTTGGAGCTTATTTTACAGATACTTAAAATACTAATCATGTACTTCATAAATGAATAGGTGGTGCTGAATTCATTCTTCAAAAATTAAAGTATTAATGTGCTTCTGTCCCTTTCTTCCTTATGCCCCTCTTCCCCCTCATAAGCTACTATCTTTCCAATATCTATATATTTCACTGTATTCAAGGCAGCAAATTTTATGTTGGAAAATATTACTATAATTTTCAACTGGAAATGTAGCTATCATTTTTTGTGTTTTATGTTTTTGTGTTTTATTGACAATATAACTACTATCAAGATTGCATAAAAATGTGTCATTTAATTTAAATGTAACAAAACCATACTTGTAAGTGTTCACAGGACAAGTGACTATATGGTTTATATCATAGTGCAATCCACAGTATTTTGTAAATATAGATAAAAAAATAAGATAAGAAAGGAACCACTGATCAAATTCAACCTGTATCCCTATTTGTGTGTAATTAGCAAACATCATTTCTCGAGTACTACCCTGGTCTGGTTATAGGTGCTGTGAAGGAAGATAAAGTAGACAGGTATACAGTTTCTGATAACAGAGAGTATATAAGCTGATAGGAAAAAATAATAATTTCAGGAAATGCATTTAAAACTTTTACAAGGCACATTCAGAATAAAATTATCGTAAATGTTGCATTGTGACTGACAAAGTACAAGAGAGATTGGGACTAATCAAGAGAATTTTCTGGCAATAGTTGAGTTTTGAACAGTTAAATGATATGAAAAAAATTCTTTAGAAATATTGTGAATGCATTGTTCAAATGTGATTATTTTGTTTTTGCTAACTCAAGATTCCTACAAATCCACATAAATTACCAGATTAATTACAAAACAGGCCAATTTATTTTCACATTTACATGTGATAAAGCTCAGAGCAGTGATATCTTCTAGTAAAACACATACACACACATTCTGAATATGTTTTCATAACATAAAAGTCCTAACATATTACCTTTTAACTGATCATTTTGATGTACTTTGTGACCATTAATGTATTAATTCTCAGTACACCCCTTTGAGAAAGATAGAAGAGGGAATATTATAACCCCAGTTTATTAGAGAGTAAATCGGAGGAAGATGAAGCATCTCATATTGGGTCACACAATTGGTTAGTAGCAGTGGCAAAAATGAGCCATGTCAGAAGTCCCCAGCCATGGCCAACCGTGGCTGCCTTCAAAACATCAATCAGTGAACATATTATGTTTTTTTAATGACATGTTAATGGTTTTAAAAAACCTCTCCTGGTTTAGAATATAAACGGGTATGTGAATGTTACAAATTAAGTCAGTTAAATTAGTTCCAGTGAAACCCTTTGTCCTTTAAATGAAAAATTAACCAACTTGGTACATAGATCAGAGCCAGACTAGCTTTAATACACTCAAATTCATATAAACCTCATACTTCCCTGGAGAAAGTTGAGTGTCTAAAGATTTAATTCAAGTTCCAAGGTCAAGCTAAATAGATCTGAATTTCGTCTTAAAATGAGAGTTTCATTCCAATAAGTGTCTGACTTCAATTTACTGCTTCTTCTCATATTGGGATGGCATGGCCCAGGTCACCAAAGAAAGATCAAATCACACATTGCTGTGGAGGAATGTCCTAGAAAGGTTATTTTTGCACTGGTCAGGCAAAGGGCAAATAAAAAATTAAGTGAGCAGCTCTCTCCAAGAAGATGAGGCGTAGGTGACAACTTGTGATCTGCTTTGTATGGAGAAATTTAGGTGAACAGTGCCCTGCCGTGCTCTCCAAAGGCTTTTGGTAAACATGGACAGCTTTAATTGTATTTTATGGGCTTAGAAGTGTTGAAAAATGTGACAAAATAAAGTTATTATAAATAAAATAAATTGAAAAATCAGCCCATTTTATTCTGCTTTTAAAAAAATGCCATATCCTTCTCTGGGGAAGGGGGAGTTAGGTTGGGGGATAATTGGAAGGAGACAAAGGGTACAAAAGCAATTTCTGGTTATGGCTATGTCCCCAATATGAATCTGGCCCCCACATCATGGGCAGGTGGGGGGACAATCAGCTTTGTATTTCATGAATATTTGAAATAAATAAAAAGAAAGTAAAACATGTTCATAGTAATAATCACTATTAATATAATAATATAATTACTATATATTAATATTAATATACATATATAACATACTTCCAGGCATTTCTCAACATATTGGTTAGTATAATTAGGATAATACTATATATGTTTTACTATAATCTGTTTTTTAAAATCTTTGTTATGTTCTGTACATCTTTCCTTGTTAAATACAGATCTAAATAATCATTAAAAAAAGCCATATCAAAAAGATTAGAAACTCAAAGTACAAACATATATGAAAAACTTCATTTTAATCCCTAATTGATAACCATATTTATTTCACCAGCATATCCATTAACACTAGGTTTTGTTTTTTATGTTATTGTTTGTTTGTTTTAAAATATCCCACATTGTTTAGGAGCATTCTAACAATGCAAATGCCTGAAGTTCCTAGTTTTGTAATCATTTTACTTTTATAGATTTGAGGAAGTGTGTGGGTGGGGGGCTTCCCTGATTTTTAATTCACATTTTATTCTGAATATTAAAATTATTAAAGATAAGAAAATGTTGAATGAATAAGAATCATATTTTGTCTGGTCCTTTCGTGTACTAAAAACCTTTCACTATCGGTGATGACAATGTATGTTTTAGTGACAGAAAAAAAATATTCAAGAACTTCATCAGTGAGGTGGTGCTATATTTTTAACATAGCTTCAAATGAGACCTTATTAAATTGAAGAAAATAATGAATCTCAGTTAACAACATAATTTTTAATCAAGCTTTTAAAAGGAACATTTAAAAGCATAACTTAAAAATAGCAAAGTCTTGATTTTGTTACTAAGAAAATCAGAACTCTAAAATACATTTTAGAGAGATAGATAGTCTCAAAAGTACAGGATGACTTTTCCATAGACCTTTGGAGAGTGATTGCAAAGATAAATATATCTAGATAATTAGAACATATGTATAAGAATTTGAGACCCCGAGTAGATGGTGCTCTTTGGAGACTATGTCAAACTAAAGAAATTGCAGATGGGATATTGATGTACTTGAAAATAGGGCAAGGTTGAAGACATGAAGTCTAAGGACAGACTGGAACATCTGAAGGTGTAAAGTCTAGGAAAAAAAAAAATCACTTGAGTAGACTTAGTTCAAGTATTTAAAATTTTAAATGGAACAGATAGTATCATTGTGATCTTCTAGAAGACATGAAGTCTAAGGACAGACTGGAACATCTGAAGGTGTAAAGTCTAGGAAAAAAAAATCACTTGAGTAGACTTAGTTCAAGTATTTA
Source organism: Galeopterus variegatus (assembly GCF_000696425.1). Taxonomy (NCBI): domain Eukaryota; kingdom Metazoa; phylum Chordata; class Mammalia; order Dermoptera; family Cynocephalidae; genus Galeopterus; species Galeopterus variegatus. Next base: position 582,335 of record NW_007726595.1, on the reverse strand, counting down.
AAATTTTAAATGGAACAGATAGTATCATTGTGATCTTCTGTTTTCAATGTGGTGCATGAAGACAGGACAAGGAGAATATAAATCATAATTAAAAGAGAACAAATTCAGAACAGACTTAGGTATCATTCATGCAAGGAATAATAAATGTGAAAAAAAAGAAAGATTTCACCAGAAAGAATGTTGTACAAAAATCCTGAGGTGAGCTGAAACAGAAGAGGAGTTTTTTTAGTCAGTCAACACTCTGAGTGTGTAAACCATGCTCTTTACATTTCCTATTTCTCTTATTCTAGTACCTGGTACCAGAAGCAATGTGAATTTCTTTACTTGATACCTCTCAACATCCAGTCCAGAGTGCTAAGCTCATAGCATGCANGAAAGAATGTTGTACAAAAATCCTGAGGTGAGCTGAAACAGAAGAGGAGTTTTTTTAGTCAACACTCTGAGTGTGTAAACCATGCTCTTTACATTTCCTATTCCTCTTATTCTAGTACCTGGTACCAGAAGCAACGTGAATTTCTTTACTTGATACCTCTCAACATCCAGTCCAGAGTGCTAAGCTCATAGCATGCACATAACACACATTTAACACAGTCAACATGTTGGTAAAATTTTAAAAAATGAAAACATTAATATAGTTATCTTAACTAACTTGTATTACTTCACTAACTCAAACTGAAATTTAAAGCTAAAGTTAAATTAGCCAGTGTCTTAGCCGTTCATTCTGTTTTAATGATATGCCATAGACTGGGTAGTCTATGAAGAGCAGAAATTTATTTCCCACAGTTCTGGAGGCTGAGAAATCCAAGAGGAAGGAGCTGTCAAATTTGTGTTTGGTGAGGGCTCGTGTCCTGATTCACAGATGGCACCACCTCAGTGTGTCCTCACATGGTGGAAGGGGTGAGGCAGCCCTCTGGGGCTCTTTTATAAAGGCACTGATAGCATTCATGAGGTCTCTGCCCTTATAACCTAATCACTTCCCCAAATAACCCACCTCCTAACACCATTACCTTCGGGATTAGGATTTCAACAAACAATTTTTGGGGAGACACAAATGTTTAAACTATAGCAGTCAACATTTAAAATAAAAAGATCTCCTCATTCGATGAAAACCCAATGCAGTGTTTCCCAGTGGCTCTGCAACAAGTTAAAGGAGTTTGGTGGGACGAAATGTGATGTCATCAAACAAGTATTGGGATGTGCAGACCAATCTCTGCTCTGGGAGATTCACAAAGTTCAGGCTCTTAGAAGTCTTCCAGTAAAACATAAATTCCTGCTAATTCGGTTTAATCCACTTTTTTTTTTAAACTTACTTATCCACAAACTTTTTTCTTTAGTGGGTGGGATGGTAACTATCTATTGACACCTCATGAAGCAAAAGAACAGTTTAGAAAATGATGATCCAGGGCTGGCCCGGTGGCGCACTGCTACAGTGCGCCGCTTGGGAAGCGCAGCGGCGCTCCCACCGAGGGTTTGGATCCCACATACAGACTGGCCGCTCATTGGCTGAGCGAGGTGCGGGAGCAACACCGAGGGTTGCGATCCCGTTGCCGGTCCCGGTCCGGTACGGGCGCGACACTGAGGGTTGCGATCTGTTGCCGGTCACGAAAAAAAGACAAAAAGGAAAAAAAAAAAAAGAAAAAGAAAATGATGATCCAGAGTAATTCATCTTTAATTTGCCTCTGAGGATCATGATGCAGGAGGCCCATTTAATCTAGAATCTTCTGGAAATTTACATCACCAGGGATCTAAATAAAGCTGGATGAAGTTAAGAAACTTAGACTTGCCTAGTTAATCTAAATTCCTTTTATATCTTCAAACCAGCCTTACATTACCAGGAACTTGACAGACCAACGTAAAAGGTCCAGAATGCATCTAATGACAATTAGAGATGGCCTCCTAATGACAATTCCTATCCTTTTAGCTCCTTCCCTTTGTTACCATTCACCAGCATCTTTTATCCTCACAGAGATCTTATTTATTTTACCCAATTGGGCCTATTTCCTTTATGCATTATGACTGGATTCTCATATTCACCATCTAAACTACGTCTTCCCCAGCACCTCAGTTTCTCTCGTACCTACATTTTTCATGACACACCCACCTGGATCAATGCTAATCTGCCTTCCTTACTTATACACTGGGACTACTGAGTATTGCTGGAGGAAACAATAACCACACAGATTAAATTCATGATCTCACGTCCCAAATGGTCCATCCTTTTCTCTCCTTCTCAGCTCCCCTACCTGTGCTCAGATCAGTCCCTGTCATAGCTAGTTACCTGTACACTTAGCTTTACCTTCAGCTTCTTCTGTCTTATATTGCCAGTGCCTTTTCCTCAGCCTAAAAACATACTCAGGTCTCTTTCATGCTAGAACATGTTCCCTTAATTTACTGTTCCCAACTGTCCACAAGCTAAGCTGGATCTTCTCTTTCTTTACCCAAATTTCTTGAAACATTAGTCCACAACCATGATTCCCTCTACCCTCTCAACTCCAATGAAACTATACTCATTAAATTAGTAATAACCCTTGAAATCCAAAGGCAATAAATAATCTCAAGGCTTTACTTGAGTCTAGCTTTTCTCTTTCTTTTTGATGTGGTTGATTACTTGTCCTATCTTGAAAGTCATTATCTCATCAGAATTTATTGTACCTGGCACTACTGGTTTTTCTTAAATCTCCAATTGTCCTCTGATTCCTTTGTGAATTCCTTTTCTTTACTTACCCATAACATTTTGATATACCAGTTCTGTTTTTAGTACATTACTCTTTTCATTTTGGACACCCTGCCCAAGGGATGTTACTCATGCTTATCTTAGTGGTTTCCCATTATAAACTATAGTCTCCTATATTTGCTGTCCAATTCAAGCCTCTTTCATCTCTTGTCTGGATTATTGAAACAGTATGCTGACGAGGAATAATCATATCTCTGGTCCTTTTGTCAGAAAATCTGCCCTCCACTTGGTGACCAACGTGACCCATCTAAATGTAAATCTGACTATTTCTAATATCTTTTAGGGTACATTCAGAGGAGGCAGGAGTCTGGTCTCTGTCTACATCTCCAACCTTTTTTCTTTTTTTTTTTTCCTTACTCCCTGCCTCACTGAACTGATTGTTTGTAATATTCTGCATATAACATGTCATTTATTGCTTCTCTTCTTTGCTCACAATGTTCCTGAAATGTGCTCAAAGATCACCACTCCCTGCTCCCATCACTTGTTCAGAGAACTTTTGCTCATCCTTCAAAATTTAGCTAATGTGTTACTTCTTCAGAGAAACCTTTCTTAATCCTCCTAAGTTGCTAAGCTTTGTGATGTTTCCTCTATGGACCCTTTTACTATGTATACTTTGCCATGCATACTCATAGTTTGCTTTGCTTAATGTACTGTAATATAATTATTATAAGTTTGTGTTATTATTTCCACCACTAGATTATGGATTCCTTATTATGAAATGTCATATGTAATTCATTTTGTATCTCCAGTACCTGGAACTCTGCGTGAAACAGAGTGGTTGTCAATAAATGCTGATTGAAGGAAATAATGAATGAACAATACCAGCTCAGTTCACCTAATCCATTGTAACAGAACATTGCTGCCTCTTCCTGCAAATGATAAAACAGAAAACCTCCACAGATATCAAATTAAGCATTCTTCATTTAAGATATGTAATCATTGCATTTAGTCTATCATTTTGAATTTTATTTGAATTGTATTTCAAAAGTATTTGGAATATTATAATTTAAATGAAAGAACAATGCATCAAATCCTTTTGCAAAGCAAAAAAATCTTCTTAACATAGGAATTATTCCAGTCCTTCTTTCCCCTTTCCTTCCTGTATGATTTGTTTTTTCCCTGCAAATTTGTATTTCCAGGTTTTGAGTTACTTAAAGTGAGATGTACCTTATACTAAACTGTATTTAAGAGTTCAGGAAAACAGCCCAGCTTACAATATGTGATAAAGCTTCATGTTCCTTATGGCTTTTCCACTTTCGTGCCATTTGCTCATTAGGATAATGAGGATTTCAGCAGTTCCATGGAAGGAGCTTTGAGTTCTTCTAGTGAAGGGAATCATATAAACATAAAGTATTCTTTAAAACAGCAAGTGCAATATTCAACACAATCTTACGTCTTACTGTCATTATCTTTAAAAAAATGTGAGTGGATTTTTTTCCTCTGGAATATCTTCAAAGACTTCTTTGTAGTTGTATTAGTCAGGAAAAATTCAATGTCATAGCCTGAACTTTCCTTTTCCCCACAAGTCCATATACATTCCATTGTTCCACAAATAAAGAGAGGCGACTGGATGATAAGGGGATTTTTCAGTCATTTTCAATTAGCTGCAGAATGTTTCTTTACAGTAGCTTGGTTTCTGGTTAGCTGACCCACAGAACAATGACGACCACTTTACACTGCAGAGACGGTGCTGACAGGGGGATAATGAGAGAAACTGTCTCGGGGTTTCCCATTAACAAGTGTAACCAAAGCCCCCATTGGCCTTGCTAATGGGTAATAGCATATTACGCTATTGGTGAAGGCCTTTAGGAGATGGCGGACAAAGTTGCTTAATTAGTGGCATCTGAAGTGTTACCTCTACTGCTCTCCCGAATCTTCAGTTTCCCTACAATTTCTAATTATTTTCCTTTGAGTAAGAATACAGTACCAGATTTCTCAACTTGATTATGCTTTTCCCCCCTCATCTGAATGGGTAATCAAGCACTACTTATTTCAATCAAAATACACTTAAATAGAACCTAACCACAGACGTATGAATACAAGCAGTTCTGGTATTGATATTGATTTTCCAGTAAATCATCTTAAGCCCAAATGATCAAAAATCAAGACAGGTCAACATCAAAGAAACAGGAATATTGGCATGAAAGCAAGCTCCGTTGATTGGTACAAATTAAAAGATCATTTATTAGTGATTATGCTGTATAATACTGCCAGTGCCAAATGAATGCAATTAAGATGAAATGGGCCCCTGCAGCTATAGGGGTTAATAAAGACTGAATTCCTAATGATTTTTCCATTAATTATGGATATGTCCACAAAACAGCCTTAACGAAGTGGTGGCCACCTCAGACAAATCTTTGTAATCTGGATAAAACACCTTCTTTAATTGGCACATTACTAAAGTAATGTAAAGATTTCAACAGTTCCTAATCATTACTTGCTGGATACAAGGTAGGAATAAAAAGGGTTTAGATTGTATGTGAGGAACAAAAACAGAAAAGCTGATGTTTTGAAAAATCTGAAATAACTTTTATGAGAATCTGATTAATGACATTGTTTCAAACCCAGAACACCAAATATAAAGAGCATCCTCCTGTTTTACATAATTAAATTACTCCCCCATATACCAACAGAGTTCTTCTCTTGTCTATGAATATGATTTCTGTAAGACCTCAAAGAGGAGAGGAGGGAAGGAAGGAGGAAAGAGGAAGACAGGAGAAAAAAATAGAAGGGATGAATTCATAAACAATTCTGAATTGGATGGAGAACACCACATTCCTTCTATGAATGATTAGGAACAAGAAGAAATCAGTCCAAAGACATGCATTTAATTTGCATTTCAGCTTAGATTTAGAATTGAATCTGTGGCATCTACCTTGACCTAACAACCTGCTAGTCCTATCCATGGCCACTATAAGTTAATCTCAATGAAATCAGAAAATATAAAATCCAAGTTAAAATAGTAAAATATAAAATCCAAATCTTTTCTAATTATTAATAAACAAGTTGACTAGCCGACCTCAGAAAAATAACTTTTTTTCAAGAAAAATATTTTGCAATATGCTTTTTATAATGGGTGATTTTGCAAGTTTGTATCTCTCCTTAAAAATAATCACATTAGGTAGTCAATGTATCACTGTAAAAAAAGATTATTAGATCATGTGACAATTCACCTTGCTCAAAATGTGCAAGGTAAAGAGCCTGAAAATAGTGTGGGGTGAGTGTGTGTGTGTGTGTGTGTGTGTGTGTGTGTGTGAGAGAGAGAGAGAGAGAGAGAGAGAGAGAGAGAGAGAGAGATTGAGAAAAGTTGAAATCTTATTCTTTCATATACAATACAAATATAAAATCTCAAAAAAAATGTTGCAAGAGGCATGGGTTGCTGATGAGTTTTGTATTACCCTGACAAAAGAAATTTGACATGTCACCTGTAACACGTATTAGTCTCATTATCTCTCCTTTCTCAGGCTGTCCTTTATGTGGCTTTTACCTGGGATCATGTGGCAGACATTTCTTTTGGGTAAACATGTTTATATCCATTTTAGAGATGTGACTTGATGCATGTGTGTGCATGACTTATACGTGGCCACCTGCTACTCTGATGCTCTCAGGCTGAGGGTCAGGCACTGTGCAGATGTGTCTCTGAGCCAGACAGTTTGTATTCTGCCTCTATTACTGACAGTACTTTTGACCTTGAGCAAGTCATCTCACTTCTCTGAGTCTCTGTTTCCTATCTCTAACATGCACAATTAATATACCCAGCTCTCAGTTATGATATGAAGTCTAAACAAAATAATCTATGAAAAGTTCTCAACACAGTACCTTCAACATAGCAAATATTTAATAAATGGTAATAATCTTTTGTTCTCCTTTAATTTTTAAAGATTATTATGTTATAATAATTTTAATATTTTCAAATTTGTGTTGCTCAGTAATTTAGAAAGGACAAAGCTCTAGAGAGCCTCACAAAATCTTGGGTGAGCCTGGAGTTAGTTAATCATGAAACTTAATTTTCAACCTGATTATTTATCAAAGTGTGCTTCTAAAATTGCTTACCATGTTTGCATGTACCTATCTGTGACATATAGATACACTGTGCTCCCTGTTTGATATATTTACTTACATGATAAATACGCATTAACTGAGAAGAAGAACATTGGGAGAGATATTTTCTTTCCAAGCTAATATTCTCAATGAAATTTAATTGTTATTTATTCTTCAACCCAGAAATGTAAATATAAATATCCTTTGGTTTTGTGTGTGTATGTGTTTGGTGTGTCTGTCTGCTTGATTGTGATATAAAATATATTTCTTAGTAGATGTGAAAAAATCTTGCAAGCCACTGAACTAGAGTGTAAGTTTCTTAAGGACAGGACTGGGTCATTTTTAGTTTTTGTAAAGCATCAAATATACTGTCAGGAGTAAGAAAAGTGACAGAAATCACCCGAAAGGAGGCTGGCCACAAGTCAGAATTTATGAAAAATGAAGTATTTGTACAGAATGGCTTTTCCCAGGAGATAGAAGTCTTAGCCCCAGCAGCACTTTTACTTTCTAGCCTTGATAAGCAGCAAAATATCCAGCATTATTAAAATATAAATATCCCTATGACAATTACTGCTCTGGAGGTCATTTTCTGATTTCCTTTAAAGTCATCCAGTTCACTCAAATGTATTCTTCTGATTGTCTTGATGGCCTTCCTATGGTGCCTCAAGGATAACCACAAGGGCTATGTTGCAAGTGTGGATTTTTTTTTTTTTTTGAGAAGCTATTTCATGTAATGCAAAATAAAGGTTATTTCTTCTCAACCTCAGGCTTAAGAGGCAACTGAGCCTGCCTCACTAGTTCAACTGATGAAACTTTTAGAATTATTATGGGGCTGGCTTCCTTCTCTTCTCTTTTCTTTCTTTCTTTCTTTCTTTTTTTTTTATAGTTTGAATTTGTGCTTTCCCTGAGCCATGGTTTTCCAAATTTTATTTTTATTTTGCACATGTTGTTTCAGACTGGTGAAATGTTCATGAATAATGCTAGTTTATTTTCATAACTTTGTTTTATGAGAAGAAAGTTGCCAAGAGACATTTTCTCAGAATGGAGCAGATATGTTTGGTAGGTGAGGACAGACAGATGGTGTCAGGAGAATTTTTGTGTTGCAGGAAAGGATAATCAGGGCTGTGCTTTCCCAGATATCCACAGCCAGTCAGGCTCCTCTGGGAAAAGGTGCAATTTGCATGTTTCTTTCATCAAATTTTTCCAATGTCATATTAATGGTTCAAGGGAAAATGTGTCCCTTCTTTCTTTACTGTTATTTGAATACTGACTGGTCCTTTTGTTAAGCATTTGATTTTAGTTTCTAAATTAATAAAACACCTGACGATGGTCATGTATGATATATCTCTAAACTTTTGGGCCAATTATGCAAAATCAGATCCATAGTAATTTAGTAACTTACATAGCATGCTGGCTAATTTGTACTCATCATATACTGACAGTGAGAAATACGGCTTTTTTGGATTGGTAGCAAGGACTCTGCCTTCTTAATATATCTAGGAACTGAGTTTCATTGCATAACATGAACAGGATGCCTTTGCTAGTCTTATAATACTGGATTACTCTTGATATATTAGTGGTTTTTAATTTCCAGGTAGACCTCTTCTACAATCTTCAGGCAATAAGAAATTACTATCAGGTTTTGTTGCTAAGTTTTAGCATCTCCTCCCATGTTTTCTTAGAAGCATCTGATTTGTGAATGCTCAGGTATATAAGATCAGTTTCTTTCACTGCACCAAAAGAAGAGAACTAAGGTATTCGGTCACTGTGTTTGAAATGACATGTTCTTGGCTTTCTCAAGTTCTTTTCAGGTGCAAGTTTCTCAACTGATGGAATCGTATACTTTATCTCTGATTTGCTCCTATCTCTGAGCAAATCTTATAAACTTTGGAATCAATATTACTCTGTTTTCTGAGCTCAATATACACTCTGCTCATGCTCCCAACCCATCAAGAGCAAATCTTTTCACATTTTACAAATGCACTTACACACACACACACACACACACACACACACACCACACACCACACTGCTCCAACAACTGTGGGCACCCGCTGCCAAAGCTTAATTCTATTTTTCCCTTTCACTCAATCAACACAAGCCCTACTAGCCCGTAGCTGTGCTTTTCTACTTTCCTTTCTCTCACTTTGTTATCCCCAATCCCTTACAGCCCCCCTTTTATTGTACTGTAGATTTACAGCTTCTACTCAGTCAACTTACCTTATTCAGCTACACCCATCAAACTAGAGTTAGTGGCTTATAGTAGGTAAAGCTCTGGGATATAACAAGGAACAAGATAGACATGTTACTGCCCTTAAATTTGAGTTCATGACAAGCAAATGAGCAACTGCAGCAGAGTGGGACACACATTGTGACAGGCAGCAAAGGAACACACAGGGCAAGCCTCAGAGGGCCAGGAAGTGTTAAGAGAAGACTTGCTGAACCTGGGCTTGGCTCCTTCTAGGCTACCTTCTCTGACTGAAACCCACCACAAAACTGGGCAGCCCCGGCGGGGTCCTGACTCCTTGGTCCTGTTCCACACCCTCAATGGAAACTACTCTACTCCAAACCAGTCTGGACCAGTCTGCTTGACAGTCTGCTGCTGTGGCCACACGCAGTCTGTTTCCCCAGCGTTCCCTGTCCCTGGTCCTGTCAGTCACCCTGCCCTCTGAACACTGTGCTTGGGTTTGCTGGCCATCCCTCTTTCCTTCCCTTCTTCTCTTTTTTCACCATTACTTCCCCAAGCCCACTTAAATTTGCCTGTGAGCCTATTTGCCTGAGAACCTTCATTCTGTCCCTACTCAATTCCTGGACTCTTTGGGTTTTCACAAAGATGTAGCTAAGGAAACTTAGGTGCTCCAAAAATTAAGAACAAAATATTACTGCGATTTTTTAAAATTCAAAACCAGTCATTTATCAAAGGGCTTTTAAAGGTCCTATATAAAAACTATTGTTTTTGTTAATGATTTTTAATAGATGAGGAATTTATATAGTGATTAAAAGCATAAGAGTCTAAAACCTAACTGTCTGGATTCTTATTTTGGCTTCAGTACTGTGTGACTTTATTTCTTCACCTTTCTGTGTCTCAATTTCCTTATCTGAAAAATGAGGACAATACTAGTATCTACTACATAAGATTATTTTAGGAATTTAATAATTTAATATATGTAGAACACAAAGATGAGTGGCAAATATACTAGGCATTCAAGGTTAGCCATTGTTATTATTATTTGCCATTGTTAGAGAAGTAATTGACTCTCCAAGGCTACAGGGCTAGTAAATTGTAGAACAAGACATAGACCTAGTGTTGTTTCGTGCATTGAATGAATTAATAAATGAATGATAGATACCACTCCACCCTCCTTAAAGAGGAACAGGATTTTTTCCCCCCACTTTGGTCTTCAGTTGCACATTGGATTAATTATACTGCTTAGGTCTAATGTACTAACACTATTTTATCATAGGTCCCTGTGTAGCCTTATTTTTCTTAATTAATTGGCATTTTTTCGTGATTCAATAATCACCTGTGAACTCTGCCACTCAAATCAAAAGCTAGGACCTTGGCAACACATTGTATCAGATTGTATCTTTCAAAAGTGACTATAATAATACTTTCAGTTTTATTGCTCTTAGGAAACCTTTTCACCTCCTCCCCCTGCTTTCTCCTCCCCATCAAGTGGTGAGTCTTTTTCCTCTCCCCTTCAGCTTGGGTAGGGCTTTGTGTCTACCTTGATGAACAGAATAAGTTGCATGTGATACTACTTGGCTTCTAGAAGTAGATCATGAAAGGTAACACGGCTTCTGCCTGTTTCTCAGTTTCTGCCTCTATCTCTGTCTTTTGTGATGCTCATCCTCAAGCATAGTTACCAGGTCATGGGAAAGCCTAAGTTATCCCAGAGTAACTATATATAAGGGTCCATTTGGAGAGGAACTGAGGTCCCCAGCTGACAGCCATCCTCAATTTTCAGACATATGAGTGAATGAGACTTTATATGATTCTATTCCTCCAGCCTTAAGAGTTTTGTAGCATGAGGCCTAGGCATCATGAGGTGTGTAAAATTGATATTGCACTGTATTGAGTTGTGCAATTCTGTAATTAAATTACTCTTAATACTCCCCCCCCCAAAAAAAGAGAATCCATTTGTTTTATAATGAGCATAATATTACTCTTATAATAAAGAAAACCATTAAAGTTAAAAAGAAAAGAAAAGAAAAGAAATCAGGACCTGAAAGTGGGTTGCTACCATAACAAAAATAGCAGTGACTTTTGGACTGGCAGTGGGTGGAATTTGATTTGAAAGGGCCTTAAAGAGACTGTTGAAGTATCCAAATAGAGAGCCATTTGGAAGCTGGAGAGCTTTTATGACTTAGTCTTACAAGTCAGGCAGCATCCCTGCTGCCACATTCAAGGCAGTCACAAAGTCCCAACCAGATTCAAGGGGAGGAAAACAGTCTTCACATCTTTATGTTAATGGCAAGGTTTTAAAGAGCCTGTGGGATAGGAAATAGTGCTTTGGCCATTTTTGTAAAACACAATCTGCCACAGTTCACCCTTTAAGCACTTTTTCATCCCTAACACATACAAAATGCACTCACCACCTACTCAAGATCCTCCATGATGTCTGCAACTTCAGATGGAAAACTTCGAGGGGATGGGATCATCTGAATTCTCATTCACTCATAGACTTGGCAGCAGATACTGGCTATCAGCTGGGGCAGACATCACAGAGCAGAAGCAAGCCATCCTGCTATGCCATGTCCAACTTTCTGAACCATAGAAACCATGAGATGGTAAATAGCGGTCTTACTGCACTAAAGTTTGGGGGTAAGTTTTGTGCACAGCCATAGCAACTGAAACATACATCGAATCATAAGGTTCTCCATTTTATTCCCTTGTTTCCCCTACCTGATGCAACCAATATCTTGAATCTCAAATTCACCACTCCCCAACTTTTCGTGGCATATAGTTTTACTGCATCCTTATCAGTACCATAAAAGTGTGTACTTTTTACTTTGGTTTCTTTTAAGAGCAACTTTCCATCTTTGTACTTCTTTTTTTCTTTTTTTCTTTCACTCAGTAATGTACTGCTAAGATTCACCCATAATGATGCTTATCACTGCAATCCATTTGTTGTGAGTATGGGGTTATATTTTATTGTGTGAATATCCTGCAATTTATTTATTCTCTCAGCAGTTGAAGGGCATTTCAGCAAGTTTTTGCTTCTGTGAGTACAGCTGCTATGAAGAGTCTTGGATACGTCTAGGAGTGAAACTGCTGGCTAATAGAAATGTTCCACATTAGGTTGTAAATATTTAAATTGGTTGCTCCTATTTACTCTCCCTCCAGTAGTTAATAGAAGATTTTGTGAATCTCAGGAAGAATTGGGGTGAAAAGAATAGCTATAAATTCAAATTCTCTCAACCCTGATTGAAATGTTGCTACTATCACATAAGATAAACAATGTTAGAGATCCTTTGCCTCATTGTGTTGATATTTCCGTATCTGCCATCCGCATAATTGGACAGCGACATAGCTATTTTAACACATGTGCACACACGTGCACACACAGACAAGAGCATCCTGCTTTGCTCATACTCCTCCTTCCCACCATCCTAGTTGATGATTCAAGTACTTTCTTCAACTTCCTACCTCCTGAAAGAAAAGGGAGAAATGAAAAGGATCAGGATAACAAGTCCAGACCTTCAGAGAAAAAGTTCAGAGCTGACAAAAAAGCCATTGGCTGGCTACTGAAGATTTAAAAGTCAAACTTCTTCATAATTCAACTGACTTGTGTTGATTGATTGATTTTTGCTGTTTCAGAATTAACACTAAAGGTTTTCATTTATTTGTAAGGTGATCTTGCAACTGGCAGTATAAATAGAAGTAGGAGGAACGCTTAAGAGGCAAGCAGCTGCTGCTGCAAAACAGCGATGAAGCCAGACGCGCACAGAATGCTGTAAGTGAGCTCTATTACAGCAAATCAGGGGAAAGGACAGTAAAACCATCATCGGAGAACAGCAGATACTAAGGTGTCTATATATTATTTTGAATGACCTCAATAACGTAGCATAATTGCAGCTATAACCTTGAGGATTAAAAGGGGAGAATTAGAAAAGTATTGAAGATTTTTAAAAGTAGAAATTGACCAATTAAAATCCTGTGCAATATCCTCCTACTTCTTTAGTAAGCTATTGATTAGATGAAGTGAATTTAAGAAAAGGATGCCAAATATCATTGTATCTATTTAACCACTTATATATCTATCTTTGATAAAAGAAATAATAATTTTCCATGCATTATCTCACATTTTCTAAGCATTTTC
>NW_007726595.1:554258-568237 GCF_000696425.1 Galeopterus variegatus | reverse complement strand
GATTAGATGAAGTGAATTTAAGAAAAGGATGCCAAATATCATTGTATCTATTTAACCACTTATATATCTATCTTTGATAAAAGAAATAATAATTTTCCATGCATTATCTCACATTTTCTAAGCATTTTCCTAAAGTGCCACTTTAAACAAAAAATTCACAAAACATAGAAGATCAACAAACTCCTAACATTTGTAAAGAAAGCATATTTATAAACAATTGAGATTCCTACAAGAATTCCTCCAGGAAAACATTTTATTGTACCTCATAGACAGCAGCACTGAGACGGAGTATAGCCATCAGTCTATTTATTTTAAAACCCAGATATGGCATTTAATTCAACAATTAGACACAACTGACCATCCCATTTTTAAAGTGACAACATTTGATGTTTCAGTTGTGCATTTGTTGTGTCACTTTTTTTCGGTTTCCTTCAGTTCATCTTTATGGAAGGTGGCTCATTTTGGCACCCTAGAAATATTCTGTCTATGCCCTGTCTACATACTGTAATTGTCAAGTGAAATGATGGGGGATCATATTTGTAAATAAGATGGATGATAATAAAAATAAGAAGAGTCCCACTCAGTGAATTTAAGAAAAGGATGCCAAATATCATTGTATCTATTTAACCACTTATATATCTATCTTTGATAAAAGAAATAATAATTTTCCATGCATTATCTCACATTTTCTAAGCATTTTCCTAAAGTGCCACTTTAAACAAAAAATTCACAAAACATAGAAGATCAACAAACTCCTAACATTTGTAAAGAAAGCATATTTATAAACAATTGAGATTCCTACAAGAATTCCTCCAGGAAAACATTTTATTGTACCTCATAGACAGCAGCACTGAGACGGAGTATAGCCATCAGTCTATTTATTTTAAAACCCAGATATGGCATTTAATTCAACAATTAGACACAACTGACCATCCCATTTTTAAAGTGACAACATTTGATGTTTCAGTTGTGCATTTGTTGTGTCACTTTTTTTCGGTTTCCTTCAGTTCATCTTTATGGAAGGTGGCTCATTTTGGCACCCTAGAAATATTCTGTCTATGCCCTGTCTACATACTGTAATTGTAAAGTGAAATGATGGGGGATGATATTTGTAAATAAGATGGATGATAATAAAAATAAGAAGAGTCCCACTCAGGCCGGCCCGTGGCTCACTCGGGAGAGTGCAGTGCTGATAACACCAAGGCCACGGGTTCAGATCCCTTATAGGGATGGCCGGTTGGCTCACTGGCTGAGCGTGGTGCTGACACCACCAAGCCAAGGGTTGAGATCCCCTTACCGGTCATCTTTTTTTTTTTTTTTAAAAAAAAGAAGAGTCCCACTCAATTTTATACCCTGATTAAGTCAGAGGGCTGAAGAATATGGGGATATAGCTGAGACCACCTTAAGACATTCAGGAGAGCTATCTCTGGCCTTCTCAACAGAGGACTTCTGAATGATGTGCCCACCAAATATATAATATAGAAATAATTGCACTTGATATTGAGCAGTGGGGGATTTACTTAGGAATCTTTAAAAACAGGAAATGTTTTGTTTGAAAGAAAATGGTTTAGGTCCATATGCCCTTCTGAGATCCCCCAGACACTTCTGCTAAGGCTGCCTCCCCCAGTGTAGCAATGGGTCTACACGTACTTGTCAACATTTTTTAACAGCTAAAGAGAATCATTTGTGTTCTTGTGTTTAGACTGCAGAAGCTCAAAACTCTAAGCTTTATTTGTTTTTTGCTCTAATTATTTCATTTGTATATTAATGATAAATAATACATGCTAAAAGAAGCCACTGATAGCTAGAAGTTTGGCAAAAAGGACTTGGTCCTATTTCAAGTTTCTTACAGATGTGTAAGTCTATGATATTAACCCTCCTACTCAAAGCTTTTGGCTACAAGTAAAAACATGGCTGTTGAAAAATTGTGCTAATCCTTATGTGAGACTTCTATAGTTTTTCCTTTCAACATAAACAGTCATGTTTTGTGAGGTACCAGTTTTGGGGTAATATTGCGGTGATTCAGAGTTTAGACTTTAGAAGAAATAGCACAGTGATAGAATTCTGCATCTTCACTTTTTAGCTTTGTAACCTTGGACCAGTTATTTCATTACCCCCTATGTGAGATGAGTACAGTACTAGAATTACATTGAGTGGTCATGAAGTTTAAATTAGATGTATGTAGAACATTTCACATAGTGCCCATCACACGGTAAATGCTAAGTTTGGAATTAATATCGTTTCTTTAATCTTTAGGGCTACAGATACAAATTCATGCAGTAAAGTGTAATATTAAAAGCCACTTAAGGTGAGTTGGAGATAGTCAAACAACAAAACCTCCAGCTGATTAAACTATGCTTAGCCCCAGGGGCAGACACTTCCATATTGGAGACATTAATGGGAATATGCCATTGAGTGATGGGAGAAACTCTTCCAGGGAGCACTCAGTCTGGAACACATTCTGGTTTCTGACTTAAGGTACACAGAGGTGAAGCGAAGCATGTTTGCACTAAGGTAAGCCACGTGTGAGTGTAGTATCACCTACAGAATCTACAGTTTCAGTAATAGACCTTAGTAGTAATATAAAGAATTAAGCTAGATCATAGAATTACTGTGCTTGAAGTCTGTGTGGCATAAATACAAGGGCTTTTTTTTTTTTTTTGAATAGCTTAGAGAACTAGAAGTACTTTGTGGTTAAGAGCTAAGACTTTGGAACCAGGCCAGCTTAGGTTTGCTTCCCTACTCTCCCACTTACTGGCTATGTGACATATGACTTTGAGCAAGTGACTTAACCTTTCTGAATCTCAGTGTCTCATCTATAAAATAAGTATAATAATGTCTATCATAGAGTTGTGTTAAGGATTATATAGAATAATGAATAGAAATTGCCTTGTAGAGATTCAGCTTATTTTGACATGGCACTTATCACATAAGCATTGTTATGAAAAACAAACATCTATCAATTCATCAGTAAATACTGACTGGAGGTCTAGTGTGTGACAGGCACTATGCTGATGTCATAAAAATATTTTTAAAAATGTCTTTCTATCCCTAAAGATCTTGGAGTGCTGTGACATAAGGGCTATAGAAACAGAGAAAGGAATACCTAAGAGGACTTAGGGACTTCAGGCCAGGCCTACCAAAGTAATTAAGCTGAAATTGAGAGTTAGATGAATAGGGTGACAGGGAGCACTTTTTGGAGTGGGGACAACATTCTCAAATGAAGCATGAGTAGGTGGCATGTTCAGGGGTAGATACTGAGCCAGACCAACATAGATTGGAACACAAGGGAACCACACAAAGATAAGATTTTAAAAGCAAAAAGGGTCTAACCGTGGAACAGAAGTGCTAGTTGCACTTATCTAAAGTCTCATTCATTGGTGGGGATAACAAATTTACATGCCAACATACAGGCTGACCCCTCGGCCCTCTCTCTGACTGAAGAGTAGGTGTGACCAGTACCGAGAAGCAGTAGTCTTTTCCTTTTCTCATCTTCTGGCTTGTATTAATTCGATCTTTATTGTGCCTTCAATGTTATTCTTGTGTTGTAGACTTGAAAGGAAAAAGGGAGGAAGTCTAGGAAGCAGGGAGTGAGTAACGAAACATTTCACGATTTAGCAAGATACTTGTAAAGGCAACTTATTCAAATACTGATGATAAAGTGACCGTGTATGTATTCATGTTGCTAATGTGTACACTGTTCATTTCATATGTGCTTGATTATCTGGAAATAATCTTGTTTCTGTTTTTGTTCTTGTTTTTTAATGCAATTACTGGCTAAATTAAATCAGGTAACGGATCCCTGCTAGGCTGTTATATATATTATACCACATAGAATCTCACACAGTGACAATGAAGTAGGTACATTTTTCATTTTATATATGTAGAAAGTGAAGCTTAGAGAAATAATGTGAATTGTCTAGTTTTAAGGAACCAAAAGTAAAATCTTTGGAACTTGAGTTCAACCTGTGTGAGTCTGAAGCCTGTGTTTTTTGTATTACATTAAACCAACAGGAGGGACCATGACATGCCAAGAAAGAGCTCACCTGCACCTTCAGGCATGGTCCTGGTGCCCGAATCCAGCCATCCAGATAAACACAGCCCTACATTAAATTGGGGCCCTATTAAACAACTGTATTTGTTTTAAGTCCTAAAAACCGTTTATCACAGTTAATTTGATTCAGTGCTTCTCCAATATTTGGAGTCAAAATGTTTTGCCTAGTGGCCCTATTAAACAACTGTATTTGTTTTAAGTCCTAAAAACCGTTTATCACAGTTAATTTGATCCAGTGCTTCTCCAATATTTGGAGTCAAAATGTTTTGCCTAGTGATGGAATTACCAGATTTAAATCAGGGGATACGAGAAAGAAAGCACTTGAGATTTTGACAAAAATAAAATGTGACCAAAATATCTCACCTTGTTTATTCTTCCAGATATCCCAAAGTACAGTCAGAAACATGGCAGGGAAATTCAAGTGTTACTCAAAATCAGCCATTTGCCTTGAAAATGGGACCATTAATATTCGACTCAAGTTAAACAGTCACTCATTACTTCCATTTTATTGTGTAAGAAAGTTACATACAGTGTGTGTCTGACCGGAGGTTTCTATAGTTAGCTGTGGTTTCCAATTGGCACAATGTGAAGTTGAAGTCTTACAAACCGTTAGGCTGTTATTAGCCATAACACATATTTTAAAATCATCCATTAATGAAAAGAGTCAGCTACGTTATTACTTAGACAAATGTTGTCATAGGGCATCTAGGATAATAATCAGGCCAAATCTGCCCCACAAACTCCATTGCTTGTGTGCTGTTCCAATCAAGACACACATTATTTGAATAAGTTAATAAATATCAATCAATTAGATTTTGAAAAATATTAAAAATATTAAACAAGTGAGCATGTGACACAAGGGAAAGCAGAATAACTTCAAAAATTCCATAAAAAAAGCAGAACCTAAGTGTGTAAACATTGAGAGTGCTTTTTTATTATACTCTTCAGAATTGTTGAGGGCAACATGTAATCTGTACTGTATGTTGAGAAGATAATACTTCCAAAGCAATGTGTTGTGTGAGTAAGAAACAACTCTAGCAAAAGATAACATGAGACAAAAGAAACAAAGAAATTGCAATCAGAAGAAGAGGCTCTCGGGGAGAAAGCCTCAAGCTGTTCTTTGCTTTACTAAGTACAGTGCTCTGAACACAGTAGGGACACAATCAATGCCGTGGCCAATGGACTCATAAATGTGGAGCGTCTTGAAATTAATGATAACTTTAACATGTCTGAGGCCTTGAACTTATCTTATAAATTGGTCCTTGGAAAGAATAAAAGAAGAAAAATATTGGGCAATCAGGAAGTAATGAAGATCTTGTAAAAATAGCTATCTACAAAAGCAGGCTAAGTGAGTCCTTGGAAAGTCTGCACATCTACAAATCAGCAGGTCCAGATGATATACCTTCTATCTGTGGGATGAAAGAAACTGGCAAGCATGCTAACTGCATCATTTACTGTTATTTTTGAAAAACTGTGGGGATCTAGGGAGCTATAAGAGATGAAAAGGAAAAAAAATGCAATACATTTACAAAAGAGATGAAAATGACGCTCAGAAAACTCTATAATTAAAGTTAATGAAAAGTGAGATATTCTAATAGTATACATAAAGATGATATTTAGAGAATATATTCATATCCAGACCGAAGTATTTTTTAAGATTAAAGTACAAAAGAAACTTGAATACAAAATAATTTGAATTTGAGTAACATTTCCAAGTGAAGTTTTTGTTTATTTGTTTGTTTGTTTATAATTGTTTAAGAAAAACAATTTTCTCAAACATGAACTAAGGCTAGGCAAAAAAAAAAATTGTTGGAAGGTTATAAATAGTAATTATAAACATGGAGTTATTTCAAAAATACCAAGGATATATGACAGTCTTTAATGCCACTTCTATGTAGATAAAATAATGTTTTCTTTGAACAAATGTTAATAGGATGCCTCTTACGTACGTGTGCTGTGTGCTGGGAACATAAAGTTGAACAACGCAGGCTTTCTGCTCAATTACACGAGAAGTGTTTAATTAGCACAGGGGCTTGCACATAGTAAGCATGTAATAAAATGTTAATAGGATGCCTCTTACGTACGTGTGCTGTGTGCTGGGAACATAAAGTTGAACAAGGCAGGCTTTCTGCTCAATTACACGAAAAGTGTTTAATTAGCACAGGGGCTTGCACATAGTAAGCATGTAATAATGTATGTTGACTATAATTATTGCTAGTTATTAATTCACAAAAAGATTTTTACCTAGTGGAGAAGTCCTATTAGTTTTCCTGTTTGAGCTGATCATCGTCTTAATAAGTAGTTTCCGACAGAGATCAAAGGGGGCATTTGATGAAATTTTAAGTGGTAGGGGATGGTATGGGACATCCACCTGATCCTTGCTCCTCTTTCCAGGAGTGGTGACTCATGGTTTCAGTCAGTTCTGCGACGTCTTTTTTCCTCCCACATTTCAAAGTTAATAATCACCGTAAATCAAACACTTGGGGTACAAATTGAATGTATGTATAGATTTTTTTCCTGAATTTCTCTAAAGACTGGGAAACTCTTAAGCCTTGTTTTATCATTGTATACCAGTTATTTGGTTTTTGCTTTAGACTGTGTTCCTTGAAGCTTCACTTCAGAAATATCCTTAGCATTAAATGGAATTTTTTTCTTAGTTGTTTTATGATCATCCCATATTTTGTACAATTCTGTCACCAAAAGGTATCCTGGACCATGACATCTGGCAATAAGTTTCATCACTGAGACTGTGTTTAATATGCATTTCATTTTCAGGATGTATTTTATTTATATTTTATTAAAATGAGTTTTTTTGTATTTTAAAATTTGGTATTTGGGGACAGAGGCAACCCTGGACTTAGAATATGACAATTTATGCATTGAAATTTATAGTCCTTTGAGATAATTTAAGGCATATTATATTGATCAGGGTTTTTTTATGAGATATATATTTTACATAGGAATTTTTATGCTGATAACTTTGCTGGTCATAGTTAGGTAGTAGCGAACTCATGATTGGTATCTTAAAAACAATATTAACTATCATTTTCTGAGGGCTTACTTTATGCCAGGTACTGTGTTAAGTGTTAAGCATATCACTTACTTAATTTTTAAACAGCCTTTTAAAGCCAATCTCGTTATTACCAACTTATACATGAAAGTGTTAAAGCTCTATCTAATTCAGAAACCCTGGCTCTTAACCTCTGTGCTCCTAAACCATTTCATGAAGTGGCCAAGTACCAGCATTTCAGAATTAATGTCCTGAAATACATTATGGTGGGGGAGATGGGGAGGGGTGGGGAGGAGGAGGAACATATCTTCCTCTGATTCTGAAAACATAGTCCTTGATTTCAAAGAAAGATAAAGATATAATATATGTAAATGCCCATAGATCGATGGAATGGAAGCATGAGGTTCTGGAATCAGTATGAGGAAAGAAACAAAAAGAGAGAAGCTAATATGTCCTGCGTGCTAGGTCTTGGGGCATGTGTCCAGTCAGCAACCACGCAAAATAGGCATCTCCCTATGTCTTTAACACTAAGGTGCCATTAATTTGGAGATGTTTGATAGTTTAGATAATAGTTTTTTTTTTTCAAGAAAAAACTACGCATAAAGTATACACATCATATATAAGTTTCGTAACTTTAAATTGAGAAAGAAATGGTCACAGAACTGAGTAAATAAAGTATGGCCCTTATTTTGACAAATGTAAAAGTTTAAGTTCAAAGAACTTAAGTGACTTTCTCCAAGTCATAAAGCTAATTTTAGTAATAATAAGAGCTGAGATTTATTGAGCACATACTATGTACCAAGCACTGTTCTAATCACATTCCGTATATTAAGTATTGTTAAAGCTCACAGCAATCCTACGAGGTTTTATTATCACCATTTTACAGATGAGGGAAGTGAGACGAAAGAGAGGCTAAGAACTGAATGGCTATGTAGTTGAGGATCACCAAGGGCCCAAGTGCGTCCCATCACCACATACTATGCTGTCCTGTGTCACATTAGCCTCTGCTCTCTTATCTCCAGAGATGGTCCCACACCTGGAAGAGGCTGATTCTGGGACCCAGTTCTTTCTGGATGGCCTTGGTCTACTGAAATTAATCTTTTAATGTCTGTGCCCTTTTTTGAGCTATAGCAGCAAATTTTTTTTCTGTTTTCATTAAGAACTGAGATATAAATCAAATAAATATTAAACCCCTGTTAATTTTAATCATCCTTTCAATAATTCTTTATATTGCCATAAGATCAGTCATTCTATAACATTTTGGTCATTTCACTGATAGGAGTCCCCAAAACTTCAATGACTCCTTTTTGCCAAGTTTAATTTTTCATCTGTCATTCCAGAGACTTTGAGATCTGGCTCAGACTTTTAATGACCTTGTCTTTCACTGCATGTTAACTGAAGAACACAGGATTTTGTGTCACGCTGTCTGGATATAAATTCATGTTCTACCATTTTCTAGCTGTGTGACTTTAGGCAATCATGCTGCCTTCCTAAATTCCAGTTTCTTCGCCTGTAACACAATGCTAGCCCATATGTATTGCACTACCAAGTGTTGCTTCATTATCGTGTTTAATCCTTACAATAACCCTATGAATTATCTTTCCTATTATACCTGAAAGGAACTGGGGCCAGAGCAGTTTTGTTTTATGGTCAAAAGCACACACATAAATGAGAGGCTCAAAATTTGAGCTTAAGCCCTTCGACTTCAGAGCCTGAACTTTAAATCATTCTTGTTTATTGACTTCCATGGCGTGGGTATAAAAATACCACTAGAATGCAGGCTCCAGGAGAGCAGGACCCTCAGTCTGCCTCATTGCTGTATCACTGCTGGGTTTCTGGGTGTATGCATGTATAGTGCATGTTTCAGAGGAGATTCTCTGGTGAAAATACTTTGAAAACTCCTAATTCATACCCATCATTTGGGAGATAATGAAGTACACTTTATATTGACTGTGCACTGTATATAGAGAAAAATTGTACCTGGCACTTAGCTAAGGTCCAATAAATACTTGCTGTAATTCACTGAAGAATAAATTCACATTAGATCATATACAAAAGTATTCCTCACAGATGAATACTGTCAGAGCATCAGCCCTTGTAAAAGATTCTCAACGGGTTCAGTCTGCAGTTTCCAGCTCAGTCCAGGATGACCTACATTATGACACTGTTGCTCTTCCTCTGGCATGTACCAGGAGACAAGAAAAGGGCATATGGCAACAGTCTGTGTTCTAGACTCAGACATCACATTGGTTGCTTCTTGCTCACTAACTCTGTCTAGGATGTCAGGAAGCTCAGAATTAAATATGATTCACGATTGCATAGCCTGATTGTAACTGATGTTTCTGATATAATTATGTTCCTTCCTTCATTGCTTGACCCGATCAATTTATCTGTATTTTAATGTTTTTCTTATATGTGTTTTTCAAGCTAAAACACTTAAATTATTGTAGAAGTATGCAAGTTTACACATAATATGCAAATAGATCATGAAATGCTTACAAATACCTGCCTTGTTAATGCTGAGTTCTCAGACTCTGAGCTCAGTCGGCTGAGGACTAAGGCAGCTATCTAATGTCTTCATCCTCCCTCAGTGCTCTTGGGAGTAGACTTTTCTGTCTGAATGATCTGTATTTCCCAGATTTTTATAGAACTGTTGGAACCCAATTAAGTGAGCTTGCCAAGCAACTTCTGCCATGTCCTGCTCATGTTTAACTACCCCTGCTTGTGAAAGTGATACTTTACCCAATCCCAAACCTTTAATACCCAAGCCACAAGCCACTAGAGCTGGTTCATTTTGAAACAAATCCCTTACCACTTGGAAAAAGAAGGTTACCTTTATTCATAGAAAATAAATTATTTTGAACCAAAATTAATAAAAGATACCGCATTGTATCTGGAAAAGACAAACATTTTTTAAGTTAGCTATTTTTAGTTTCAAATTCCAGCCTTACTTTAGATAGTATTTAACTTCTCTGTGCTTCAGTTTTCTGATTGTTAAAATGATCTAATGAGGGCCTCTTCATGGGGGGGATGGTGAAGATTCATTTGAGATAATACAAGTCAAAAAAATAACAGTTTTTATAATTTATTCTTATGTTTTTTCCTACATTATTGTAAATGGCCACAAACATATTCCACAAATGTAGAAAATGAGTTATTAAACACACTTTCTCTGAATAAGAGATAGCAAAAGGACTAATTGGCGGGGGGGGGACAGAAAAAGAAGAATCTTATCTTCCATATATAGGAGAGAGAATAAAATTGATTTTGTTGCTTCTATGGGTATAACAAAGAGCAATGGCTACCAATTAGGAGGCAGATTTTGACCCCCAAACAAAATTCTAATAATTACAGCCCTCCAACTCTTTAATGGGCTGGCTGATTGGATGAGCGTGCCTTCATGGGAAGTATTAAAGCAGATACTCCTCTTCCACAAGTGTCTTATGAGTTGGGTAGGAGTTTAGACAACTGTAGGGCTAGGGCTAGGGTCTGAAGCTCACAGACTCCTTGAGCCCATTCACAAACCCTTCACACGCAGGTCTACGAGCTAGGTAACTAGACAAAATGGTCCTTGGAGCCTTGGCTGAAGTAGGAATAGTATTTATTCAGCACACACACATCTAAGAGCTAAGCAGTCCACAGAGAAACTCAGAAACTCAACTGCTACCAGCAAAGTCCAAAGAAAAACTGAAACTGAGCAGCTTCCAGCAGAGTAAGCATGCTCTATTGTTAGATGCGAGGTCTCTGCCACCAGCCTGCTTCACAAATTGCAGAACACACAAAAGCAACAAACTAGAAAGATACATGGGTACACATGTGCACTAACTCCACCCACACGACTTGTTTACAAGAAATGTAGAGAGAGCCTGACTAAATTATTCTATTTTCCCCACAACAACACACCTATGGGGCATCTCAAAGTGCATGCGCTGAATGTCAGCTCACTCTGTGACATTTCTCTGGGTTTCCTGGCTCTGTCTATGTCTTTCTTGAAACTACACCCTTGATTAAAAAGGCCATTTTTCCTAGGGAAAAATGAAGACCATACTTTAGTCAAGGTTCATCTGAGTTTAAGATCCTAAATATTTACTTATGGATTAAACATTCATCGGTTTCCAAGGACAGTCCTAGATGTGAAAGAGATAAAAAGGGCATCACCTCATTTGGATTTTGTTTTAATCATTCATTGATCCATTTATTCATATATTTGTTTATTTATTCATCTAATAATTGCAGCAGTTTTTTTACTGAATATCCTACTAAGTTTATGGGAATGTTTTTAAACTCTGGAGATATGCAGATATATTAATAGATTTTTACCTTAAGTGGGAGATACTGGCAATAAAGTTTTACAAATAAACAGAACAATTTTAGATATAACTCTTTTTTTTTCTTATTTAAAGAAATAAATAAATAAAAATTGGAAAATAGCTTGAACTTCTTTTGAAAAGCAGAGAGCAAATCCCTCCTTGACCAACTCCTCTGTCAAGGCTGGTAGACCAGCTGCACACAGTTCTCCTGCTGCTGCTCAGAAGACACAAGAGCTGTAGATCATTATCTTCAGGAAGGCCGTCTTGGTGGTATCCAAACAATGATGGTTTTATCTGAGCCTTCCTCTGTGCTCAATATAATGTAAAACCATTGGGCACGGTTCACCTCCATCCAGGTAAAGTTGTGCTTCCATTTTACTTGACGAACATTTATAAAACTGCTATCATTGGCAAGGCACAGAACTTCATGGTAACTGGAACTTGGAATTTCAAAGTTTTGAGGATGACAGATGATTACTGTATGATATTGATTAGTTGTCCCAAATTTTTCATCTCTTTCAAGTATTTTTCTTGTCCATACTTCTGTATGCATCAGAGAGTGAATAAAGAGGAAAGGGAAGATGAATCACACTAACAATTAGACCTCATGTAACTACTGAGTGCTGACCACATGCCGAGGCCCATGGTGTGTGCTTTATGCACATTATCTTAGGAAATCCTCATAAAAACCTCAAGAAGTAAGCATTATTATCTCCATTTACATTTGAAAAAAAACAAATCGAGTCACTGTGCAAAGAAATGTGCTCAAGCTTATTCAGCCAGACAGTGCAGAGCCAGGATAGGCACTCACAGCTCCCCACCAACTCTCCTTGGCAGGGCATCTCTCTACTCTCTTCTGCTCCAGCTCCAGAGTGAAAAGAAATGTGGACTTAAAGGGTGACTTTGTGTATCTGCCCTAAAATTGTGTCACTGCAGGTAGCTTTAACTATATGTATAGCCACACAGCTGTGACAGAGAAGTAGATTTTCAAAGAAGTAATGTTGCAAGTTTTTCTTAAGAAGGTTTTCTTTAATGAATATGCCTTTTTGTCTCACTAGGCTGTCAATTTCTTTCTGATTTTTCTCTCTATGTTTACCTTAAAGAATAAATTCTTTCATCTCCCCTGAATTGGCTTAGTAATTTAGAGGAAAAGCTGGCTGATAAATCATCTCTGTATAGAAGAATAGAACTTCTCTTAATTCAAGGAAAAAACATGCAAAAGTAACTATCTGCTGGCCAAAAAAAAAAAAAAAAAAAATCATTCTGAAAGATTATCTGAAGAGAACTCCCAATATAAATGGTAGGGTATAAAACAATGCTAATATTTAAGAGAGGCTATCATTGTCTGAATGATTTTCTGTTGGTAATGACAACCCAAGAAAATAAATGTTATCATTTTATATATAGCAATATAATTGGGAAAATAAAAATAGGGACAGGAGAAGCTAGGAGAAGAGAGAGACAGAACAGTTAATTCCTCAGATAAGAAAAAACCTTTAGCCAAATCATGTTTTAATCATTTTAATCCTCATTTGCCATCTTACCCCAATTATAAGTTTCTGTTGAAAAATGCATCCTTTGAAGGGCTTTCCCTGAGCATATTATTTAAAAAGGCACTACATCCTCTATTCCTTTACCCTTCTTCATTTTTATGAAGCAGAGACTATGATTTATTCAGTGCTTTATCCACAACTCCTAAAAATAGGCCTGGCTTAAGGAAGGCACTCAACATATTTGTGTGAATGAATAAATGTAAGCCAATTGTATTGAAATGTAAACATGTTTATTCAAGTATTGAAATTCCTTGGTAACTTAAGTTGCATTCAAAGTTGTACATACTCATGTATGCACACTCTTAAGCATCATTATTACTTTTCAATAATAATACTAAATATCATATTCTGAATGCTGTAACTTCTATGCTGCCTGAATCCAAAACAAAAAGAATATCTGAGTGCTTTGTCTGATACTGAACACAAATGGTGCGTCCATTTTCAGTTCATGGTAATGTGAAGTGTATTTGTTCTTTTGTCTATACTCTTCTCTATTACTCCTGAATGCATTAGTTATGCTGATGTGAATTTTCTTATTCATATTTTGGACTTTAGTTATTGTTCTCGTTATTTCGGTGCAACCATGCAAATTAGTACAAGCTATAAATCTGAGCTTTAAGAAAATGAGGCCAAGCCTAGAAGATATTGATGCATAAGCAACAGGATTTTAAAAGGAAATGCAATCATAGCTCCTTGTGCTGATGTTCCTCAGATACTCTCACTCATTGGGTCCATCTTCCCTGACAGGAAGCAGAAAATGGAGAGACTGGAACTTTGCAGTGTGTCACTGTGCTCCCTTGCCCATCAGAATAGGCCTTGAAGAAATTCTTTGAAATGCACAGTCCAACTGTGATGACGATAAAATAAAAAGGCCAGAGAGAATCAAGGGGACACAGCTTTGGAATGCCTGAGAAAAAGACTGTAGCTCTATTCTCACAGGCCCTCGTGTATCGCAGTTTCCAGCACACCATCACTGTGATTCACTCATGTTCCATGTCAAGGTGATGTGCAGGAAGGAGACCTGGGCTTAGGCCAACAGACCTGGGGGGGGG
>NW_007726595.1:541671-553897 GCF_000696425.1 Galeopterus variegatus | reverse complement strand
ACACAGCTTTGGAATGCCTGAGAAAAAGACTGTAGCTCTATTCTCACAGGCCCTCGTGTATTGCAGTTTCCAGCACACCATCACTGTGATTCACTCATGTTCCATGTCAAGGTGATCTGCAGGAAGGAGACCTGGGCTTAGGCCAACGGACCTGGGGGGGGGGATTTCCTACTCACAGCTTCTAAGTCATGGGGCCTCAGGGAGGGTTCATTTGTCACACCTGGACTATGATGTCTATTTCACAGGGAGGTGGTAATGCTTATGTGGGGGTAAAATGTGAAAATACTCAGCGTGTAGTTTAGCCATAACTGGTCTGCATAAATGTCAGCTGACTTTGAAAGCACATCCAATGTAATGAGTGTGTTAGAGAGGTGAAATCACAAAATAGACTCTTCTTTGTCAGTTTATGATTATAGTTCAGACACATCTGTAAATGTGTGCATCATTTGGGTGCCCATGTCTCAAGAATAAGATAAATATTTCCTCTAGTAGAGGCTGTAAATAGTGACTAAAATGTAAGGGACACGAAGGCTAGGATTATGGTGCATGGTTTTGGGTACCTCTATACACCATCTAGCAGAGTATTTGATAATTAATGATTATCTAGTGAACCAATTTAATCAATAGAGGAAGAAACTTGAGAAGCCCCCAGTGAACATTTCCATAAATTTTTTGATTTACAGAAGATTGCCAAGTCCTTAGGATATCAGTCAACACAGGCTATGTTATCTTGTGATAATGAATAACTCCCAAATCATTACAACAATGATTTCTTTCATGTTCTTGCTATGTTTCCACTGTTGGTCAATTTTGACTCTGCCCCACTTCTTTGTTCTGGGCTCATGGCTGATGGGGTACCTCTTTTCTGGAATATTGCCAGACTTGTAGCAGAGGGAAAAGAGTGTGGGAGAGCTACAGAATGGTTTTTAAAGCTTCTGTTTTGATGTGTCACATGCTTTTCTGTGTACATTGCATTGGGAAAGGAAATCATGTGACTACTCCTGATGTATAATTCTTTTGGTGGAAGGGGCACTGCCAGTTAAATGACTAAATCTAGAGTCATGGGAAAGTACAGTTCACCCCCAGGGGAGGACAGCATATACTTTGAACAATAATATAGTATATTACTGTTAATAAAACAAAAACAAACCAAACTGAAAACAAAAGAAAAATTTTATTTATTTATTTATTAATAATATTCATGAGATACAAAGCTAATTGTCCCCCCTCCTGCCCATGTTGTGAGGGCTAGATTCATACTGGGGGCATACCCATTACCAGAAATTACTTTTGTACCCTTTGTCTCCTCCCAATTATCCCCCAACCAGCCTCCCCATCCCCTTCACCCCTCCACTCTTATTTGTAGCCCTAGGAATGTTCCCTCCCTCTGTTAGACCACAGCACTACTGTGGTCTTTCTTTCCTTCCTTTCTCTCTTACCTCCCACATATGAGTGAACAAATGTGGTATTTATCCCTCTGTGCTTTGCTTGTTTCACTCAACACAAGTTCCTCCAGGTTCATCCATGTTGTTGCAAATGGGAGTATTTCATTCTTTTTTTTGGCAGGGTAGTATTCCATAGTGGATATATACTACAGTTTCCCTATCGAATCATCCATTGATGGACATTTAGGTTGTTTACATATCCTGGCTATTGTAAACAAAGCTGTGATAAACATTGGAGTGCAGGTATCTCTTCAACATGATGATTTCCATTCCTCTGGATATACACCCGGAAGAGGGATTGCTGGATCATATGGAAGATCTATCTGTAGTTGTTTGAGAAACCTCCATATTGTTTTTCAAAGTGGTTGTACTGATTTACAGTCCCACCAACAGTGCAGTAGTGTTCCCTTTTCTCCACACTCTTGCCATCATTTGTTATTCACCATCTTTTTGATTATAGCCAGTCTAAGTGGAGTGAGGTGGAATCTCAATGTAGTTTTAATTTGCATTTACCTGATGACTAGTCATGTTGGGCATTTTTTCATATATCAGTTGGCCATTTGTACATCTTCCCTGTGAAAAATGTCTATGCAACTCCTTTGCCCATTTTTTAATTGGGTCATTTATTTTTTTACTGTATAATTGCTTGAGTTCTATGTATATTCTGGATATTAGTCCTTTGTTGGATACATAGTTGGCAAAAATTTTCTCCCACTATGTAGGTTGTCTTTTCACTCTGTTGTTTCTTTTGCTGTGCAGAAACTTTGTAGTTTGATATGGTCCCATTTGTTTATTTTTTTCTTTAGCTGCTTGGGCTTTCAGGCTCATGTTCATAAAGCCTGTGTCCTTACCTAACTGCTGAAGTGTTTCACCTATATTTTCCCTTAATAATTTTACAGTTTTGAGTCTTATACCTAGGTCTTTAATCCATTTTGGGTTGATTTTAGTGTATGGTGAGAGATGCATATTTTGTTTTTCCATTTCTGTGAAGAATGTCATTGGTATTTTGATGAGGATCGCATTGAATCTGTAGATTGCTTTGGGTAGTATAGACATTTTCATAATGTTAATTCTGCCAATCCAAGAGCATGGAATATCTTTCCATCTTTTTGTGTCTTCTTTAATTTCTTTCAGAAGTGGTTTGTAATTCTCATTTTAGAGGTCTTACACCTTATTGGTTAAATTGATTCCTAGGTATTGTATTTTTTTCATGACAATTATAAATGGGCTTACTTTCTTTATTTCTCTTTCTATTAATTCATTATTTGAGTATATAAATGGTACTGATTTCTGGGCATTTATTTTCTATCCTGCAATGTTACTGAAGTTATTAACCAGCTCTAGGAGTTTTTTGATAGAGTCTTTAGGTTTTTCTATATATAGTATCATGTCATCTGCAAATAGGGAAAGTTTGACTTCATCTTTTCAAATCTGGATTCCCTTTATTTCTTTCTCTTGCCTGATTACTCTAGCTAGTACCTCCAGTACTATGTTGAATAGAAGTGGTGAGAGTGAACATCCTTGTCTGGCTCTTGTCCTTGAGGGGAAGGCCTTCAATTTTTCCCCATTCAGAATAATACTGGTGGTGGGCTTGTCACAAATGGCTTTTATTGTGTTCAGATATTTTCCTTCTATACTTAATTTGTTGAGAGTCTTTATCATGAAGGAATGTTAACTTTAGTCAAATGCTTTTTCAGCATCTATTGAGATAATCATATGGTCTTTGTCCCTGAGCTTGTTGATGTGATGTATCACGTTTATTGAGTTTCATATATTGAACCATCCTTGCATCCCTGGGATGAACCCACTTGATCATAGTGTATAATTTTTTTAATATGTTGCTGTATTCTGATTGCTAACATTTTGTTGAGGATTTTAGTATAGAGGTTCATCAAGGATATTGGTGTGTAATTTTCTTTTTTTGTTCTGTCGTTATCTGGTTTTGGTATCAGAGTTATGTTGGCCTCATAGAATGAGTTTGGGAGTGTAGCATCTGTTTCAATTGTTTGGAATAGTTTCATGAGAATTGGTATTAACTCCTCTTTAAAAGTTTGATAGAATTCAGCTGTAAAGACATCCGGGCCTGGACTTTATTTTGTTGGAAAATTGCTAATTACCTCTTCAATCTCCTTGCTTGTTATTGGTCTGTTCAGGTTTTCTATCTCTTCTTGGTTCAGTATTGGTAATTTATATGTGTCTAAAAACTTATCCATATCTTCCAGATTTTCAAATTTGTTGTCATACAGTTGTTTATAATAGTCTCTCATGATTCTTTGTATTTATGTGGTATCAGTTGTAATGTCTCCCTTTTCATTTCTAATTTTTGTTATTTGGGTCTTCTCTCTCCTTTTTTTTTTTTTGTTAATCTAGTTAATGGTCTGTCTATTTTGTTTATCTTCTCAAAAAACCAACTTGTAGTTTTGTTGATCTTTTCTATTGTTTTTTGTGTCTCTATTTCATTTAGTTCTGCTCTGATCTTAATTATTTCTTTCTGTCTACTGCCTTTAGGTTTGGATTAGTGCTGTCTTTCAAGTTCTTTGAGGAATAGTGTTAGGACGTTTATTTGAAGTTTTTCCATTTTTTTGATATAAGCATTTACTGTACTAAATTTGCCTCTTAGTACTGCATTTGCAGTGTCCCAGAGGTTTTGGTATGATGTATCTTTATTTTCCTTAGTTTCTAGGAATTTTTCGATTTCCTGTTTAATTTCTTCTTGGACCCATAGGTCATTCAGGAGCCTATTGTTTATTTTCCATGTATTTGTATATTTTCCAGCATTTTGCTTACTGTTTATTTCCAGTTTTAGTCCATTGTGGTCTGAAAAGATTGTTGGAATGATTTCAGTTTTTAAAAATTTGCTGAGACTAGATTTGGGATCTAATATGTAATCTATCCTGGAGAATGTACCATGAGATGATGAGAAGAAAGTGAATTCTTTAGCTGTTGGGTGAAATGTTCTGTATGTATCTGCCAAGCCCAGTTGGGCGAGGGTATAGATTAAATCTCATGTCTCTTTGTTGACTTGTTGCCTGGAAGTCCTGTCCCATACTGAGAGAGGGGTGTCCAGATCACCAACAATTAATGTTATTAGGTCCTATCTACCTCTTTAGTTCTAAGAGTGTTTGCTTAATATATCTGGGTGCTCCAGTATTGGGTGCATACATATTTATGGTTGTTATGTCTTGTAGCTGGATAGTTCCCTGTATCATTATATAATGACCTTCTTTGTCTTTTTTAATGTTTTTTTGGTTTAAAGTCGATTTTGTCTGATATAAGAACAGCTACTTCTACTCATTTTTGGTTCCCATTTGCATGGTATATCTTTTTCCCTTCACTTTTAGTCTATGTGTGTCTTTGCAGGTGAGGTGGGTCTCTTGAAGACAGCATATACTTGGGTCTAGCTTTTTAATCCAGTCAGTTAGTCTGTGTCTTTTGAATGGTAGTTTAGTCCATTCACATTTGGAGTAGTTATTGAGAAGTGTGCTTTAATTCCTGTCATTTAATTGCTACTGGTTTAGGTGGTTTAAATATCTTTTGATTATTATTTTTCCTTTTATTTCTCTTCTTCAATGTTAGTTGGGAACTTAAGGTGGAATGATTTAGCTTCTTTCTTTTTTTGCTGGCATTTTTGTTTTAACTGTGGGTTTTGCTCTTTCTTGTATATTTGTGATGGTGGTCACCATTATTCAGATTCCAGATAAATGACTCCCTTAAGAATTTCTTACAGGGCTGGTTGTGTGGTGGTGAACTCCCACAACTTTTGTTTTTCTGGGAAATACACTATTTCTTCCTCATTTCTGAAGGAGAGCCTTGATGGGTAAAGAATTCTTGGCTGGCAGTTTTTTTTTCTTTTAGTATTTTGAATAAATCATTCCACTTTCTTCTGGCACATAGGGTTTCAGTTGAGAAGTCTGCTGTTAGTTTGATGGGGTTCCCGTATAAGTGACCCAACACTTTTTTCTTGCTGCTTGTAGAATTCTCTCTTTGTCTTTGAGCTTTGTGAATTTAGCTATAATATGTCTTGGAAAGTATCTTTCTGGGTTGAATCTGTTTGGGGATCTTTGAGCTTCCTGGATCTGAAGGTCTGTATCCTGCCCTACACCAGGGAAGTTTTCTGTTACTATTTCCTTGAGTAGGTTTTCGATACCTTTTCCTTTCTCCTGCCCTTCAGGAATACCCACAATTCAGATGTTAGAGCACTTGAGGTTGTCTGCTATCTCTCTTAGATTTTTCCTCATTATTTAAAATTATTTTTTCCTTTTTTTTTTTTTTTTTGGTCTTCCTGAGTTATTTCAAAATGACCATCTTCAAGCTCTGAAATTCTTTCTTCTGCTTGCTTTACCCACTGCTCAAGGTCTCAGTTGTGTTTTTTATTTTATTGAGTGAATCTTTCATTTCTAGAAGTTCTGGTACACTCTTTTTAATGGTATGATTCTCTTTGTAGATTTTGTCCTTCATAATATGGATGTTTTTTCTTGTTTCATTATGTTCTCTAGTTGAGTCTTCCTTTATGTCTTCAAGTTTTCTTCAGATCATTACTTAAAATTCTTTTTCAGGCATTTCAAGGATTCCTTGTTACATGGAGTCTGCCTTTGGAGCATTACTGTATCCTTTGGTGGTGTCATTTCTTCTTTATTTTTTGTACTTCTAGTATTTTTTCGCTGATGCTTGGTCATTTGGTAGAGGGTCTGCTTCTTTTATTACACTGAGGTTGGCTGTGGAGTGGCCCTGGTTGCTACCATGGGGGTGAATTGTCGTTGCTTGATAGTATGTGTGGTGGTGGTTATGTTAACCCACCTTTGTTCCTGTTTGAGACACTGTGGTTGTAGAATGAGCCCCTAGTTGTGTGTAGTTCTGCTGGGCCAAACTTGGTGGGTCAGATCCGTAGGCTGGTGCTCCCCCCTGGGTCTGAGGTGGGGAGAGGAGCCATGTCCAACCACATGGTTCTGCTGGCTGGTGCTGCTCCCAGCTGCTTCTGGAGGGCTCACCTGCACAGCGCTGGTTCTAGGTGCAGGGGCAGGGTCTGGAGCCTCCCCGCCGGGTCGAGGCAGCAGGGTGAGGTGGCTGTGTGGAGCTGCGTGGTTCTGCTGGCTGGTGCTGCTCCCAGCTGCTTCTGGAGGGCTCACCTGCACGGCGCTGGTTCTAGGTGCAGGGGCAGGGTCTGGAGCCTCCCTGCCGGGTCGAGGCAGCAGGGTGAGGTGGCTGTGTGGAGCTGCGTGGTTCTGCTGGCTGGTGCTGCTGCCAGCCGCTGCCCAACAAAAGAAAATTAAAGTAAAAATAAAATTCCTATACTACTTTCTTGAAGTATAAAGTTGAAATTAAATTAATATTTAATTAACATGTAGCAAAATAGTATAATGTTTATTTTTATTCTTTTGAGGATTTATCATGGCTCCATGCTCATTTTTTTTTTACTACATTCTCTTTTTCTATTCTTTATCCCTTCCTCACTTTACTGAAAAGCTTGTTCTCCAAAGTTGAACTAAGAAAATCCATTTTATAAGACCCAAATTCTACTGACACTAATGGACCAACATGTCATCTTAATTACTGAAGAAAGAGGAGAAAACTTCCTCTGGAATACTACACCACTGAGCGGTACCTACAGCAGATAAAGACTTGACATGTTCCTTAAGAACTGTCCTGTATTCTGTCTAGAATGCTCAACTTCAATTTTTCAACAAAACTTTAACCATTTGTCTCTTCACTAAACTCCATGAACTAGGTAATAATGATGTCTCCTATTTTGGTTTCTCCCATTAAAATGTTTGAAATTGGTTGGCTCCTTCCCCTTCCCCTGGGTCATTGCTCATTCAGAACTCACAGGGGTGCAACCATTGCCAAGTGCACCAAATGAGGTGCAATTGCTTCCCTCAGAAAATCCCTTCACACTTTAATTATTTTTCTGGCATTTTCAGCAATAAATAATCAGAAGTTTTCAAACAACATAATGCAGAGTTTGAACTCTGAGCCTAGAGGTTAGGATGCCCTTTATCTATCTCTGTCCACATGATATGAGTTATTGGCTGCTTGTTTTTCAATGAAGACCCATTATAGGAACATTATATTCTAAGGTAGTCATACTTAATGAATTTTGCTTAATCTTTGCATACGTTGCATTTGCTAAGTTTCACACTCATGGAATTTTCTTTTTCTTCTTCTTTTATTTATTAATTTTTTATTGTTAGAAGCTGCAGATTGTCCTGAAAAGCTATTGTAATTGAATAAGGCTGTCTTCCTTGACATTTACATGCATCTCAACTTTATTTATTTTATTGCATAGTACCTAGCTGCCTAGCTGGTGAAATGAAGATCCCATATTCAGCAATTTATGTAATTCTGGCCACAAGACTACTTTACTATCTGTTGAATAATTAGCAATGTGTGTGAAGATAGAATATACAGTAACTTGCCTGACTTTGGGCAAAAAAAAAAAAAAAGATTAGAATGACAAATAGTCAGACTCTAGGGTCAAATGCTTTGCCAGTAGTTGCATATGTTTATGCCAAAATACATAAAGAAATGTCACTTCAGCACATGAGTGATGACAAACACTCCAAGTGGGGCTTCAGTTCATCAATCATTCCAAATGCACAGATTGGGTTTACCTGTATAAACAAAAGCAATAAAACTACTCAAAGCCTCACCTTAAACAATTCGAGCATGACATAAACACTGTTACTGCACAGTCAAGCCCCATTTTACTTGAGAAGCAATCAGAAATGTCCTGACAAACTATGATTTATTAAGATTAATAAAGCACATCTTTAGTAAAAAAGTTCTGCTAATATTTTGCATAAACGTGGGAATCGCATTCAGCATCATAGCGCATCAGAAAGCATATGCAGCAGGGAGTATGATTAACGAACCTTGAAACTGTAGATTCACAGTCATTCTCAACAAGGTTTCACGTTCAGCGTGGTGAGCTAGAGAAATCTTGAAGCAAGAATACACAACAGATAGGTTGCTCTGGGCTCAATTTTAATGATTCATTAAAAAGAAGGTGAATTAATAAAACTATTACATGTTTCCAAGCCATTTTTTTCTCTCCAGGATACTTTTGAAACATTGATCTTTTCAAGT
This sequence comes from Galeopterus variegatus, assembly GCF_000696425.1. Classification (NCBI taxonomy): domain Eukaryota; kingdom Metazoa; phylum Chordata; class Mammalia; order Dermoptera; family Cynocephalidae; genus Galeopterus; species Galeopterus variegatus. The sequence goes on along the minus strand of NW_007726595.1, from coordinate 545,369 downwards.
CTGCTAATATTTTAGAAGAATACTGTATTACGGTGCTCCTTGGTAAAGAGAAGGCCAAGAGTTGCAAGGCCACACATTGTGGAGCAGAAAGTCAGAAGTTCATCAAAGGTTACATACATATCTCTTTTTAATTTCACTGAACTTTTAAGATGTAATTGAATGACAAGGGGAAAAGCTCTCTGTTCGAGGTGCAATTGAAGATCAGAATCCTTGTGGCAATAATTTCTTTCATTTGGCCAATTTTGTAGATTTGGATGGGTTTATAGAATTCAGAAAAGATTTAAGCCATATCTGAAATGAATTAAATCCCTTAAGAGAAGTCATTTTGTTGTCCTGCTTCTTGAGAAGTAGAAACAAACTCAGCAGGCTTTGAGCTACTTTGTTTAAGATGTGACCTCATGATAATACATATTCAAATAGAAAAGTTGATTGAAGTGAACTTTCTGAAGACTCCAAAATGATAGAAAATAGGAAATGCATCATGAGGGATGACAAAAGAATGCTACTTTATAGTGGCTGCAGAATAATTGGCTTGTCTAATGAGCTATTCTTACATTACATATCCAGGCCAACCACATTCCTTGGAAATAACAGTGTGTTAGGAATCAAGGAACTAGGGCATAATCCTGTTCTGCCACAGATTCAATAATTTGAATTGAACATTTGCTGGCCAGAGACAAACTAAAAGCTGTGAGAAATTCAAAAATGAAATAAGATCCTGCCTCCAAAGAACTCACAGTCCAGTGAGAAAAAAGAAAAAATTACCATTTACCCTGGAAGTTAAAGTTGGAGTTGCCATTTAGAGAAAGAACAACCTTGACTCACACAAAATTTTGGGTAAACTTCAGCTTCATCACTGTCCAGAACCAATTACTGAGAAACTCATTCAGGTTGAACTTAGATTGCTGATTTTCAGCCTCCTTTTTTCCTAAGTGTCTTTAGATTTTAATTTAGCTCTTCCCCGAAAACCTGTTTGCATCAAATTAAAAGAACAAGTGGAATTTTTCTTGACAAGTCTTAAAGGGCAAGTTGAGCTGATAGGTGATACTCTTTCTCACACATACACATACATATACACATACACATATTTTGATCAAAACTGCCTTGTAGTAAATATTGATAATGTCTTGGGCTGGGTTTCCATAAAAGCAGAGCCTGAGATGGAACTAGGGTTCAGGTAAACTATTGTTGTGAGAGAGTTCAAGAAATAAGAGTGGATAAAAGGTTTGCAGGATTTATCAGCCTCAGCAAAATTGATACTATGGGCTTAGATAATTCTTTGGTGTAGGGGCTGCACTATATATTGTAGGATGTTTAGCAGCATCCCTGGACTCTACCCTCTAATGTCAGTAGCATCCACCCCCAAGTTGTGATGATCAAAAATGATCTTGACATTGCCAGATATCTCTGGTTGTTGGGGGAAGGGAGCAAAATGGCCCTTGGTTGAGGACCTCTGGCATAGAAAGACACCCAGAGGAGGAAAAGTCAATCCAAGGGTATCTTATTAATCTACTCACTGCTGAGGTACTGGGGGCTCAGTTTTGCTGGGGACCTTCTGAGTATATAAAATGCAACTATGCTTTGTTCACCTGTGGGATGAGAAAAGGGTATATTTATCCACTGGGTCACAGCTGTCATTTGTCAAGGGTCACCCTGTGGGAGGTTGACTCTGGCTTGGTTGGTTCACACAGGCGTCCTACAAGTCATCAAAAAAGCTCTAGTTCAAAAAGTAAGGAAACGTTGGTGAGGACACCTGTTTCTGTTTACAACTGCATGAAATTGGTTGCCACACCCATAGTCGGACTGGAAAGTGAATAGAGGAGATGTAAGGTGAGGTCCAAACAGTGTCGGATGTAACCTAAAGACACATTATGTTGTTACTCAAGACTCTGGACTTTTCCTCTCTGAATGCATTTAGAGGAGATTAGGGTACATATGTGGATGTATGTGCGTGCTTCAGAATTTTTTCTCTTTAGAAAGCAAGAGCCACAATCACATGGACAAGGAACATAGAAAGTATCCACAGGATAGAATGTGCCAAAAATAGAGACACTGCATTAAAATTAATATTCACCCCAGTCAATGACTTTGGGTATTGCCTTCTAATTTATGCATTTAAAATGTACTTAAACTATAATATCAGGTAAGAGAAACACATGGAAATTATGTCAAATTCTTACAGAGTAGTAAAATGTGAGGTGCATAAAAATAAGACAAAAAGTATGAAATCCAATTAAAATTTCACAAGAAATTTGCTGTAGGAATGTATTTAGTAAAAAAGCCTAATCACAATTTTTGAAATGTAATTTACATTTTTATTTGAATTTTACTTCTTTTTAAAAAAGACATTAGTTCATCACGTGCATAATTAACTAAATAGTATATATTTACATTGTTAAAAGGTAAGAATATGTGCATATATAGATATACACATATGTACGCATTTACAGACATGCTCAGAATTCTTTTCCACTTTTCATTTAACTTATTAAAAATGAATACAAACAGACTCTGAGCTCCAGGACCCTCTAAGAGCTTATAGCCTGTAGCAGCTTTCAAGATAACAGCTTCTTCAACCAGAGGAGTTCTGACTTCTCGGTCAGGCTGTTTGAAGTTTTCAAGGCTTGGGGAGAGGGTGGTCTTTTCAGAAAAAGCAGAAAAAGCCAGTATTTCAAAGAAAAGACATACCTTTTTTCCCCCTTTACTGCCAAGATTTGAAAATGCTCTGAAGAGGGAAAAAATATTTTTCCTTTAAAATGTAGTATTTCTCTGAAGAGACCCATCCCTCTGACTGGCAGACTCCAGATGTGCTCCCTGCCAAGGATTCTGTGCTCAGAGGCTCTGGCCACACCCTGAGACCAACTACTCATAGTAACCACCCCAAATCAATGAACTCCAAAGAGTCCCTTATTTGAGGACATTTATTTTTGAGACACATAAATTATGTTGGAATGGTACCCTTTAATTGGTTAAAGTAGATGATTTATTCTTAAATACCTATAAACTACTTCTTTGATCTGGAATTCACAATTCTTATTTAAAGGGAAGATGTAATTTAAGACTGGTAAAACCATCTTACATTGTAATACAGTATTTTTCTTTCCAAATCCCCAAAGCAGCTTCCAAAGATAATTATCCTCAAAGAGGAGAACATCTGGTGAAAACTTATGTGACCTTAGGTAAGTTAAACTCCCGGAATTGTATTTTTTCATCTGTCAAATGAAGCCATGTCACAGGACTGTTGTGAAAATTAAATGATGTAATGTCTATAAAGTACCTGCAATGGAGAAGGCGTCAACCTGTACTAGTCCTTTTCTCCAACATTTATTCATGAAAATAATCACTCTAATATGACACGTGACCTTAGGTAAGTTAACCTCCCGGAATTGTACTTTTTCATCTGTCAAATGAAGCCATGTCACAGGACTGTTGTGAAAATTAAATGATGTAATGTCTATAAAGTACCTGCAATGGAGAAGGCATCAACCTGTACTAGTCCTTTTCTCCAACATTTATTCATGAAAATAATCACTCTAATATGACATCTCCAGCCTCATTTTATTCATTTGTAAATCAGCAAGGATCACCTACCTCAGAGAGCTGTGGAAAGAGTAAATGAAGTAACCGATATAAAGCACGCAGCACAGCACTTGCCTGATTGTAATTGCTCCACGCACATCAGGTAGCAAGTGGTAGTG
>NW_007726595.1:522841-541115 GCF_000696425.1 Galeopterus variegatus | reverse complement strand
CGCAGCACAGCACTTGCCTGATTGTAATTGCTCCACGCACATCAGGTAGCAAGTGGTAGTGATGAGATAAGTTGCAGAACAACTTTATTATCGCCACGATCACTATTAACAAAACCCAGGAGCTTCTAAACTGTGCGTGGCATTGTGTTAGGAGCTGGGAGTTAGAGTTTGAGGGAGCATTGACCTGTAAGGGGTCAAATACTATAACAAATTAGCATATAAATAACAAATGATGAATACAGATTTTAAGTGATATAGGAGTAGAAATGAAGAACTCACCATCAGTGGGAGTATTTAGGGAAAGAGATGGGACATGGGACATAATATGGGAGAAAGGTAGGATTTATTTTAGTAGCAGAGAAGAGAGGAGACTTTTCAATTATGAAGTAATGACAAAATGATAGAAATGCACATTGAGTTTTTGGAAAGCAATGGATCAACCAGCTTGTCTGGAGTAAGGGACTCATCAAGAGTGGGAGAATAGGATGGGGCTCAATCCTGAGGAGCCTCGGGGGCTAGGCTTAGGAGTTTTACTCTCTTCTTCAGAAAGAGAAGATCAGTGGAAGGGTTTAAACAGAAAAATGACATGCACAGCAAAATTTTAGGAAAATCGAGTACAATATATTAAGGTAAAAATAAAAAATTCTTAGCTAATTAAAAAACTCATCAAAAGTAAATATGTGAGCTGGTAATCATTACTTATTTACAATTCCAAGTAGATCTTTTAAAATTTAATTTCACATATAAGAAACTATGGCTTCTCCTGGAATATATTCCAAAGCAAACACGTATGAAAAGCAAAAAGCTAACTTTTTAATCTGGCTCAGTTGGGGACACAGTCTCCTCCCCACCTTTATTTCTCTCTCTCTCTCTCTCTCTCTCTCTCTCTCTCTCTCTCTCTCTCTCTCTCTCTCTCTCTCTCTCTCTCATATCTCTGCTTTTGTCTCTGTCTCAGAGAGAGAAAGAAGCTTTTACTCAAGAAGGCTCTTTCATAAAGAATGACTTACAAATTTCTTTTATTAGTCTGTTTTCTGTTGCTTATAACATAATTACTGAAACTAGGTAATTTATAAGAAAATAAAATTTATTTCTTTTGGTTTGAGAGGTTGGGAAGTCCACAGTGCAGGGGGTGCATCTGGCGAGGGCCTTCTTGGTGATGACTCTCTACAGCAATGCAGGGTATTACATGGTGAGAAAGGCAAGAGCTCTCTCGTGGGCTCCTTATAAAGCCACCTGTCCATACCCATGACAACTCATTACTCCATTAATGGATCAATCCATTCATGAGGGCACAGTCCTCATGATCCAATCACCTCTTAAAGGCCCACTTTTTGAATATCGTAATCAGGTTTCCCACCCTCTTAACAATGTTACAGTGGGGGTCAAGTTTTAATGAGTTTTGGGGGGACATTCAATTCACAGCATTTCTATAAAAGAATACAGTTTTTTGACAAAATTAATGCTACACTCTAGGAGAAAAAGAAGGAGCAGGAGGAGAGGAAGAAGGAGGAGGATGAGGAGAAAAGCCCAAAAGCAAGGTGGGAGGCGCATGCTCAGTTTGGAGGCACTAAACCAAGGAGCAAACGTATAAAGAATAACAATACACAAAAATTAGCCCCTTTTGTAAGTCATTAAAGCTAGGAGAATTTGAGACAATCAAATCAAATTAGGTCAGTCTTAAGGTTCTTCTTTCCTGGAGCTGTTCAGTGTAGCTTGGCCACATGCAGCAGGCCTGGTCACTGATGGTGTTCTCAGCCAGCAAACACTTTTTGTCAGAGATATTTCTATGCTCCCCTCAGTGTGCAATGGCAAAACTGGATCTTTTATTAAATATTGGAGCTCAGCATTCATTCCTAAAATTAAAAAGTGGAAAGACAGGTGTCTTAGCTTGGGCTGCCATAGCAAAAACTATGGACTGGGTGAACAAAGCAACAAATATTTATTTTCTTATGGTTCTTGAGGCTGGAAAGTCTAAGATCAAGGTTCTGAGCACAGTTCTATTTCTGGTGAGGGCTCTCTTCCTGGCTTCTTGAACCAAAAGATAGCTGCCTTTTGGTTCAAGAAGAGAGCTCTGATGTCTTTCTCTGTTTTTGTAAGGGTCACCAGCCCTATCAAATTAGGGCTCCCCCTTACACCCTGTTTTAACATTAATTACCTCCTTATAGACCCTATCTTCAAATATAGTCACAGTAGGGGTTGGGACTTCAACCTATGAATTTGGAGGAGAGGCAATTCAGTCCATTGCAATAGGGGGTTAGAAGATTTCAATCCAAATTCCAGTGTGGTAAATAACTACCTGTATGTGTTTGGGTTGATCATTTAAACATGCTGGGTCTTATAAAAGGGAGAAAGATGGGGAAGTATTGTTGGGCTAGGGAATTTCTAAGCACCATTTTGGCTTTAATATTTTTAGATTCCATCATTATGAATTTTGGTAAAAAGTAGTTTTATAGATGCACGCAAAAAAGAAAAGAGATCTTGGTAAAACTAATAGAAGTGCACCCATAAGTATTACAGTATTGCTGCCAACAGCTGGAATGGGCTGGCAGCGGCAGCAGATGGAGTGGGCTAGCAGGCTTCAAGTGGAGATGTGATTACTCACTTACTTTAAAAATATCTGAATTCTTTTGCCAAAAGTCTGTCCTTTTGGAAAAGTAAACAAACAAGTATTCCAGTCAGGCTTTTTAGACAGAAACCAAAGCATCATACATATTCCACAGCTGGATTCTGAGCTGCCCTCGCAAGTAATCTTTGAATGCACATCCTTATTGACAACAGCCCATTCTTTGCAACTATTATTACCAAAGTTTGGTAGAATCCAGATTACTTTCTACTTTTTCTAGCATTACTTAATAAAAAAGACTTCAAAAGTCAAGGATAAGAGATACAGTGAGCTTGTCAGAGAAATAGGAATAAATCATGTTGAAGATGATTTAAATCTGGTGATCAAAGGTTAGATTTCTAGCTGATGGAGAACCTTTAAGACTTAAGCACTTTGAGTCCAGTGAAAAAATACGACAGCGATTGTCATAGCACTTTTCTGTATTCCATTGAATTCTATAGGATTAGAAACACAAGAACATATTAGTGTTCTGTTATCTGTTTTATTATAGCCACCAGAAGTCATTGCCAGCACAACAGATCCAGGATTACTGGAAGCCCTGAGGAAGTAGAAGAGAGACAAAGGTGAGAAGCTCAGCCATGCAGAAGTCAGGGTTACTGGCTGGGTTTTCTCCTCCTACCATCCTAAACAGTGAGTAATACCTTCTGCCTCTTTAAGGTAACTATTTATTTGCCCTGGTCCATGGACAGAGAACATTTGCTTTGGCTTAAAAAAAATGTGTGCTCTAATGGAAGAATCAAATTATATCAGAAAAGGAAGCACTTTAAGCTTTATTGCTGTAGATCACTCTGCCTCCAGCTGTGAAACTGATTGATGTTTAAAGCCCCTGAGGCACTGGCAGCTGTGGTGGCTGATTCAAATAAGAAAAAATAGTGTGTGTGTGTGCACGTGGGTGTGTGTGAATGAGTGTGTAAATGTGTGTAGGTGGGCTAAGGAACTATATGGGTAAAATTTATTTTCATAACCTTTCTCTAAAGATTTTTTATAAAATTATTCTAAAATAAATACATGGATAGAAAAATATTTAGATATATATTTTCATAGTTACTTATATCTTTAGACAGAAAATAGAAAAGCACATTTATGTTTGTGTGTGTGTGCGTAGAGAGAGAGAGAGGAAGAGGAAGAAGAGAGAGAAATGCTCAATTAGATAAATGCTTTACTTCTTTGCCATCAAAAAAGAAGGGCAGATAAGTACTTAAAGGAACCAAGAGACAGGATAGGTAGGAAGGTTCTTGGTCTTGTTTAACATAAACTAACCCAGTTTACGATAGGGAAAGACTCAATAAGTAGTCACAAGGTATAACTGAATCAAACTGAATTAAAAAGATGCCTAGACTAGAAGTATTGTTCCACTATTGCTTTTTTAATGCAAGTCTGGATCCAGAGATTTATCATACGGAGGAGAACAAGGCACTGGTGGGAGGGAACCTATTCCTATCAAATATTTCAAATATTTGTTAAACTTAAACTTTCCACCCAGCATTGCAGCTGGAAACACAAAGGTGGGTGTGGAAGAGTCTTTGCTCCCATGTTCTAGGTAGACACCTAATGAGAACATTTGGTGTTGGTTCACATTTGCATAAAACATGTCAAAACTTTCTTAATCTCCTGAAAAATCTACAGATTTCCCACATGTATCTGCTCTTTTGCACTCAATCCGAGAGGCCAAAGACATGATATGATGAAGATACTATTCTTTTTATTGAAGAAATTAGCAGGAAAAATGCAATTGGTGTTTATTTGTATAAATAAATAAATCCTGGAACAGACAAATTTTGAAAGAGAAGAGATACAGTCTAACACCCACAATGTAAACATGTAAATTCCTTTAAAAATAGGACTAAATATATGTCAAAAAACAAAATAAAATAAAATAAAAAAGCTCTAACCAGGTTAGGTTCACCTAGCATGAGCTGGTTAGAGAACTCTTATCTTGGGATGAGCTTTTTTTCATAAGAGTATAATGGTGTTTTTAATTGGACTTCTTAGTACTCTTCAGTGAGCACTTTTCCCAGTGAAAAAAACCCCTCCTAATCCCATTATAAGCCTGCGGTTTTCCTTCCTGCTGTCTGCTGAAGGCTCTCTGCACATAGCCTTAGAAATTTTTCAGCTTACCTTTTTTTTTTTTTTTTAAATAATTTCATTCTTGCATGGTGAGTTAAATAGTTTAAATTGATTTCTGAGACCTATCAGCCTGGAAATTAATTTAAAAATTTATTAAGAACATTTCAAAGGAACGTTCATGCTTATTTTTTCTCACCCACAACTTTCATATTATTTCAAGCTCCCCTCCCAGAACTTGTAAACAAAAGCCTCAACAGACAGCCAGAAGAGAAATGAGCTGTTTTTATCACAAAAATAATTGTAAAATTGTATCTTTGTTGCATAGACAAATATTGCTATTGCCTTCCTAGTGGCATAACTAAAATGAAGAATATGGCCATTGTGTAAGATGCATCTTTAATAATTTTGTCTCTTTTGTGAAATACTCTTTGTTCTTCCATTGGATATATTCACATAATTCTCTTGCAGTTCAGGTGACAATGTTCAGTTCTCTTTCTCCTTACCCTCCAATTAGAACCTTAATTCTCCATTATCCTTTTAGGTTGGGGTCACTATCTGCCACGGCCCCCGTTTCCTGACTCCTGATTCGTAGCAGGGGAGCAATCAGACTGACTAAGCCTCAACAACAGCCATCTCTAGAGTTCCTATATAAGAGGGGTATGCGGTGACAACCTAGTTGCCAGGAGAGCTGTTCTTCATGCTGCATTTGTTTAGAAAACACACGGTTTTAAATACGGTGTTGTGTTATTTAGAGTGGTGTCGGGACTGCTGTTGATTGAATGCTTATGCCCCCCACTCAATTCATATGTTGGAAACTAATCCCCAGAGTGATGGTATTTGGAGGCAGAGCCTTAGGTAGGTGATTAGGTCACGAAGCGGGGAGCCCTCTTGAATGGGATTAGTGCCCTTATTAAAGAGGTAGGGCTAGGGAGAGATCCCTTGCCTTTTCCACTATGTGATATTACAGTGAGAAGATGGCCAACTGTGAGGAAGAGGGTGCTCACAGCTAAACTCCCTTTAGTGTTTGTTAGCTGCTGCCTTCAAGAATCACTGTAAGTAGAAATGTGCAAGTCTGAGCCTTTTTATATAGGTTCAAGGGCTTTGTGACTCTGAAACCCCCAGGAACCCCACTTTTCAAATTTACAGAAGATATTTGTGCAAAGGGATTCTAATCTGGGATAGTGATGCTTGGGTTATTATTGTCCCATCAGATAGGCAAGAGCTCCTTGCTTTAATGATTTCTCTTTTTATTTTCCAGTGAGTCATTCTTTTTTACCCAATTTTACTTCTTAAATGGTGAATGAAAAATGGTAGCACCAATGCCTGTGAGAACCTTAGAAAAGGAGCTTTGATATTGGAAAAGCTAACATTCTTATCTTTTTAATACACTTTTTTGAAAAATTTTAGCAATATTATGATTATTTAAAAGTTTTAAGACTACTGGCAAAATATATATACGAAATAAAAAATTTTCTCTAATAACATAAACATTGTTAACATGTGGATGTACTCCTTTCAGACTTTGTCTTTGCATATTTATGAGTAATTTTTTAAAGTGGGATCATATTGTACATAGTTTATGTTTTTGCTTTTTTTACTTAACATTCGACAATGACCATTTTTCCTGGTCATTAATCTTCAACAGCACGTTCTTTCAAATGGCTGCTTAGAATTCCATGTTACGGATAAACCATAATATATTTAACCATTCCTCAACTGATAATATTTATTAAAGTGGTAAATTTTATTATAAATTTTGTTGCAATGAGCATTTCCAATACAGGAAACTCCATATATATGTTTAATTATTTTGATAGGTTACACTCCTAGGAGGGCAATTACTAGGTCAAAGAGTAAAAACAGTTTAACCAGAAAATTTTGCCAATTTACTTTCTCAGTAGCAATGAGCCAATGGAGCCTTGGAACCAGTTTACCACTCCTTACAAAATTCATCACGGAGAATTTGGAAAATGCAGACATGTACAAAACAGAAAATAAAAAATCCTCTATGATCTCATTGGCCAGAGATAACTGTGGTTAACATTCTAGTTCTAATTCCTTCCAATATTTTTTCTATATGTCTCTGTATAGACATATAGACATATAGACAACCTATTGTAGGTGTGTGTGTACGTGTATGTTCATGCATAAAATGAAGCTTTACTCTCTATATATTGCTCTTTCCAGCTTTATTCATTTTTTCCACTTAAAAATATTTTTAAAAGGAACTTTTATAATGGTTTATAATATTCTATCCTATGGATCTTGTGTGTTGAATATTTAGGTTGGTTACTCCTAATTTTTATTATACATAGTGCTTTAATGAACATTCATATAAATCTTAGCGTATACCTCTGATGAGATCCTTGGCATTAATTTCTAAAGATAGAATTATTTGAGCAAAAAGGATAAGTATTTTAGAGATTCTTGATATATGTTGCCAAGTTTTCTTTCAGAAAGGTTTTAGCAATTCATAATTCCACTAGCAGTGTAGGAGAGCATCCATTTCTCTCTGTCTTCTTTAACATTAAATATTATTAATATTTTCCCTTCTTGGCTATTGAATATTCAAAAGTGGTAGTTGTTTCTTTAATTTACATGTTTTTGATGAATAGTGATTTTGACTTTTTTATATTAATTGTTCATTTGCATTTTCCTTTTGTGGTTTTCCAGTTTAGCATCTTTGCAATTTTTTTAATTGAGAGACTCATCTTTTTCTTGTTGGTTTTTAAGACCTATATAATAAAAACAGTAACATTTTCCCCCAGGGAGATGTCAAGCACCTAGGTTCCCTATATTCTTAAAGAGTGATTCTAGGACTAGCAGCAGCAATACCTGGGAACTTTGTTAGAAATGGAAATTCTCAGGCCCCACCGCAACCCTACTGCAAGCTGTAAGTCTTCCAGGCTTGCCGATACATGCCAAAGTTTGAGGACCACCAAATTAAAGAATCAAGATGACTTCTCAACACAACAGGATGTACACATTCTCTCCTGTGAATGTCTGCAACACCTGCCTTGCATAAAGTATAAAAAATTGCCAGTGTGTGACTGTTTTCAAACTACAAAAATACCAGTTTCATGTGGTCCAACCTGTTAAATCTCTAATAGTAATTTTTACCAGAGATGATATTAAAAATACTTAAAAACTGGCACAAGTTTGAGACCTTATGAGTCAAAATGATTTTCCTAATTGGGGCAGGGTTCTTGATGTGCCCCACTGTGTGGGTTTTTAATACTTCAGTTGCTATAAGAAGCATTGGGAAAATAAAAGTCTTTGTAGAGGAGCTGGAAAACTGGGACTGTGGGGTTTGGGACAGCATTTATTTATCAGTCAGTATGGAAGTATATAATATTTTAGAAACTAGTACAGCTGTACCTGTGCATGTATGACCAAGACATCTGCTCTATTCTATAGCAGTGTTCTTGGTGTAATTGTATCATCTTTCTTATATGATTGCAAGCTCCACGAGGTTAGAAATTGTGCCTCTTAATCCTTTTACAGCCTGTAGTAAGTATTATGCATCTCACACAATAGGCACTCAATAAGTGTTTGTTGAATGAATAATTAATGTTCCATTATGGCTCATTTTGAGGAGAAAGGGGAACAATTTTGAGACTAGGCTACTTAAATAGAAAACTCACAAAGAGAGGAGCGAAGTCCTAGAGGATTTCACATTGTAACTACATGGCTTGTTTATTTTCCCAGATCTATATACACAAGAGAACTTTCTAGCATGATACTTAACTGCCAGAAATGTCCTCTGGGAACACGGCTCAAAAGGAGTCTCTGTGTTTCTTTCATCAAGAGAGTAGTTTTCCCCCAAGACTTCACCTTTGCCTTCAGCACCTCTGTAAGCTTCTCTCTGAAAAGTGAATTAAATATTAGGCATTTTGTTTGTGTTTGTGTCTACTTCTGTCTAATACCACCTGCTAGGCCAAGCACATCTGAATTCTGAAACCCAGTAGAACATAGTTGTATGTTTGGGTAAACACTGAGAACACCACTAGCAACTAGGTTGTATGTGATTTCAAGGCTTTTAAAAATAGATATTTTAAAAATATTTTTAAATATACTTTTAAAATATATTTTTGTATAGTCTGTAATGAACTCACTTGATATTGAAAAATGTAACCAGAGACTTTTATAAATATTTTTAAGTCCTGCTAATATTTTAAGTAAATATCTAAGTCAGTGCTATTTTCCCAAATTCAGCAAGCAAGAGTTACCACACAATACATCATGTTGTTATGACAACTGATGATCTAGAACAAGTAAACCCTGTAAGGATGAAGCGCACCACTCAGCATAACGTGCTTTATTCTGTTAAGAAGAAAAGTTATTTTTTCCTCTGCAAATGAGACAATATGATGGGGAAATTAAATTAAATGGTGATGTTATTCCCTGAGGGCAAAACAATTCCATTCAATAAATTAATTTTACATCAGTAACTCTTTCTTTTCTTGAAACTGACAGTAATAACCTGACAGCTTAGAGCTCTAATAAACTTCAAGATCAGTACGACTACCCTACTTGTATAAAAGGGAAGTCAGGAGTATCACAGGTATGATAATCATTCTCCACTCATCACAAAGAGGAGAAAATCCTCCAAATTCAATTTACCTAACTGCATTTACTTGATGAAACAGAGCACTTAAAATAGTTTTTGACAGCATGTGGTTTGAGTATCCTAATATTCCCATTCTTTGGGAAGGTCTTTAAACCTTGCTGACATTTTACATTAAGCTATTCTAAATAAATAACACTTGAGATCTGGAAACAGAGAAAGAATTCTATCATCCTAATGAAAAACTAAGAAGGGAAAAAGGGGAGGGGGAGAAAACTGTGACTCTCTGACTTAGATACAGCCTTTGACAGGTAAAACTAATACATACCAATGTTTGAACCTGGTGAGTTAGGGATTTGTTAAGACTTCTAAATTTCAAGCAGTTGAGCCCACCTAGACAGAAGCTACTTTTTATAGTGGGAATTGGCAAGAGGGAACTCAAGGCTTTGTGCCTTTATTTCCCCATCTAAACCTCTGCTACCCTTAAAACGAGCCAACAAGAACAAATATTAACCCCCAGACATAGAAGTTATCTCTTTTACTATTGTTCTCATAAAAACTTTATGTTTCTCTGAAAATATTTTACAACCATGACAGAAAACATTATCACTGATTCCGGTAGATTCACATTGGCCCAAACCTGGGAATTCAGCCAGAACTGCAGAACGAGTCTCCTTTTCGCATCCTCTCCAGGGTATGACTTCATCGCTAATACTTTTGTACCTACACACAGACTCTTGGGTAACAAACCGGATGTATTGTGCCAAATATCACTGCACTTATCATTTTTCATTTTCAGATGATACTGATACATGATATGCGAATGTAAAAAAAAAAAAACACCTTAAATGGAATAATAAAGAGTTGCTCAGTTTCCTTGCCGCATTGAGTGGTTCCAATTAAGACTCTTGGGTAACAAACCGGATGTCTTGTGCCAAATATCACTGCACTTATCATTTTTCATTTTCAGATGATACTGATACATGATATGCGAATGTAAAAAAAAAAAAACCACCTTAAATGGAATAATAAAGAGTTGCTCAGTTTCCTTGCCGCATTGAGTGGTTCCAATTAGAGACTGAAGGAGTCCTGCTGCTTTTTCATCCTTCCAGTTTATGACATAGCACATATCCCAGAGGTCCCAGGGTCCTGAAGACTCAGAGAGAGATGTAAGCTGTACATCCAAACAGATTACAGAGGCTTGCTAATCTGCAAAAACACGGGTCTCTCTAAAGCAGGAGGCATGTGCTGCCTGTTTGGTAGAAAGTACAATTTAATTGCTATGGTTGTGCAATTATTCACAAATCATGTTGAACGGTGAACAATTAATCCCAAATCTAAGCACGACAACATTTACCACAGCTAGAGAGTTATTTCAAAATGTTTAAGGCAATTAGCTGCACAGATTTTTTTTAGCTCAAGCTAACAGATTACTCGAGGTTTTGTCATCTTTGCCATCAATCTAACTGAGAACCCATGTTTTTTGAATGGAGTATTGAGGTGTCACATAAAAAGAGGGGAGAGTTTATGCCTGGAAGAGTCTCAACCCCTTCCTCCAAAGAGAAGGTTCTTAGGAGCCAGTGCTTCTGAAGATGGTAATACAGGAAAGGGAGGAGGCACTGGTTTCACTTCACTGGTTTCACTACTGAAATCTCTAGTGCCACTGGAGATCAAACAAAATACTATCAACCTTGTCTTTTCCTTGGGAGCAATAAGTTACTTTCTTGCCTAAAAGTGTAAAGCCAGAGTGGACCCTAACTTTTCTGCTGGACTCAAATGGCCAATACCTACTACAATCTTGCATTCAACATAGATTAGCTCTTATCTCTCACTTGGTGGGTAACAAGATGCAAACAGGCCTGAAAAGGTCACACAGGTGATTTCAATTGGTACCTTAAGGCAATTTTAGTCCTGCATAACTGCTCTCAGAGGGCTTGTTAATAGTCCTATTAAAGCTGTGATTCTGTAACAATATAATTGGCGTAATAACAATACCTCCACCAGCTCTACATTTCATTTAAAATCAACACTAGAAAATGACCACTTTTACTTAGAATAAATGATAGAAAGAAAATGCCTTTTTTTAAAGTTGAAAATCAACAGAGAGAACTTTATCAAAACCCTCTGAAATGTCTGCTGTAGATCCCTAGTCACGTGGAAGTCCAATTCAACTTCATTCTCCTGTCAAGTTCCTTGAAGGGCAGAGCCAGTTACACTTCATTCATTCATTCATTCATTTACAAGGCAACAGATTCTTATTGGGTACATAATATGTGCCAGGCATGACTGTGTGACTCATGTCAAAGGAAATAATAAACACCTGCCATTCTGCAGAGATTGGAAAGCTTTTTCTAGAAAGGGCTAGAGTGTAAACACTTTTGGCTTTCATGGCCATATGAAAATGGTCATAGACAATACATAAACAAATGGGTACAGCTGTGTTCCAATAAAACTTTACTTACAAAAACCAGTGGGGAGCTAGATGAGGTCTATGCACTATAGTTTGCTGATCCCTAGCATCTAGTGGGGGAGTCAGACAAAAACGAATGTGTGTGTGTGTGTGTGTGTGTGTGTGTGTGTGTGTGTGTGTTTGTGCATGTTGGTAGAGAAGTTGCAATTTTAGATAAGGTGGCCAGGGAAGTTCTCACTTGAGTGAGGACCTAAAGGAAGTGAACAAACCATACCGATATCTGCAATAATAGCCCTCCAGGCGGAAAACTGCAGGGACAAAGGCTCTGAGGACCCCTACAAGGAGGGCTGCAGCCAAAGTGTTTGTGCGTGTTGGTAGAGAAGTTGCAATTTTAGATAAGGTGGCCAGGGAAGTTCTCACTTGAGTGAGGACCTAAAGGAAGTGAACGAACCATACCGATATCTGCAATAATAGCCCCCCAGGCGGAAAACTGCAGGGACAAAGGCTCTGAGGACCCCTACAAGGAGGGCTGCAGCCAAAGATGTCCACTGATCGGGGGAACAGGCAGTAGCAGAGGATGAAGCCAGAGAGGAAATGAAGAAGGTGCAGCCAATGTGAGATGTGGGCCATGTAGGTAATTGTAAGGGCTTTGCTTTTTTATCTGAGTGAGATGGAAAGCCACAGGAGGGACCTGAGTAGATTAATAGAATGATCATCTTGGCTGTCTACCTGATGAAGAGACTGCAGGGAGGCAAAGGTGGAAACAGGGAGACCAGGTACAAAACTGCAGTGGTCACCCAGGCAGGAGCTAGTGCTGACTTGAACCAAGGTGGTAGCAGTGGAGGAGAAGACACCTGATGGGAATTATGGCTATGGTTTCAGATATAGCCAGGATTTCCTGAGTATTTGTGGAATATAAGAGAAAGAAAGGAGTCAAGACTGACTCTAAGGATTTAACATGATCAACCGGAGGAATGGAATTGCCATTTACTGAACTGAGGACACCTGGAGGAAGAGCAGAGCCCATCAGAGCCATAGTTTTGGAGGTAATAAGTTTTTTGTTTGTTTGTTTGTTTGTTTGCTTTTAGACATTGAAATAGAGATGTTGTATAGGCAGTTGGATATGTGAGTATTGAGTTGAGGGGAAAGTTCTAGGCTGGGGTTATAAATTAGCAAATTATCAGTATATGGATCATATTTAAAGCATAAGATTGGATGAGATCACTAAGGAAATGAATGTAGACAGGAAAGAAAACATCTGAGGACTGAGACCCGGGGCGCTCCAATGTTGAGAAGTCAGGGAGATTAGGAATACTCAGCAAAGAAGACAGTCTCTTCACATTTAGGATTTTTAGATATCAGTTTATATATTAGAATATATGATGTGTTTTAAAATTACAAACTTTGTTAATCTAGATAAAGGTTTATCAATTTAGTTTATCTTTTCAAAAAACCAACTCTTTGTTTCATCTATCTTTTGTATTTTTTTAATTTTTATTTTTTAATTGAAAGTAAATACAATGGCAAATATTTCACACAAATTTAAAGAAAATCTTGAAAATAACAATATTTTGGTTTTTTATTGGAGTCTTTATATGTATACTTCTAGGCCTGAAGAATATCAAATATAAGCCACACTGGAGGGTAAAACTAGGCCTTTTGCATCCTTATGCCCAATGCCAGGCACATACTGAACTTTCATATACTTTTCTGCAGCATGATTGATTTTAAGTAGGTGCTTGACAAAATTACTCACAGTAATCTGAAATTGGCTGTGTTTGAGAAAGCGCAGCTAGGTCTGCAACTGTTCCATTTTATATTCAGGATTGTTCATCCTTCCCTGTTAAATCTTTGCAAACGTAATTCCCACACTGCCTGCACAATGCCACAGCTACCTGTTGAAAAGAAGACCAATTAATTGTTTGATGTCAAACAACCGGAAGTATATGAAATTGAAGAAAGTACCAGTGGTAGGGATGCAAATGACATATTCTAATCCTGGTTCTGCAACTTCCTTATGATGTAACCTTGGCAAGTTAGCCTCTCTGGATATAGTCGTGTCATCTATAAACTACATCTGCTAACATTCTTTTACAACTTTTTATGACATTTTTTTTCCTTTTGAATGGATAAGTTGCTTTGGTTTAGGTTAAATTTTACAAATGATATTTGCTAATATTGGATGGCAATATGTGTCACATAATTCTTTAAACATATAGTGAATTCAGTATTTTTCCAAAGTATTTCATATACTCATATTTTGTATTCCACATAAAATTCTAGGGGGCATGTATGGTTCTTTATTGGAACAGATGCACAGTCTTCTAGATTGAATTTACATTTTCACTACACAATAGCAACAAAATAAACCAAGGAAACTTTTCAAATAAAAGTGCAGTGGATAGAAATGACAGTCACTTAATAAGAACTGCATTGACCGCTTCCATCTTCCTTTTTTCTCCATGCTCTTTGTGTGTGCTGCCAGATTGTCTCTTAGCTGGAGGAGACAGACAGCCCCAGTCCTGATTGCATCTACAGACAACCCATCTGGGAATTGTCTGTGCAAGTTTCAAAGATGTTCCCTCTGGCAAAACTACCTTATAAGTCTCTTTTCAAACTTTAGGTTTTGTTTAAATGTGTGTTACAGTTGTGGTCTGGTGTGCGATTGTGGTGGCACTTCTGCAGATGCTGTCTGGACATTTCCTAGAGTTCACTGCTAGGGAGCTGTGCCCTGTGTTGAGGTACCTGGGGGTGAAAACAGGCTTGGACTGTCCTATCCTTTCTGCAAAGACTCAAGACTCTTTTTCTCATTTTTGAGATTCCTGACTTAAGTGTGCACAGGACGATGGGAGACTTGGGGAGAGGGAGTGACAATGGCTTTATCCTCTTTAATCATGTTATTCTTCCCATCCTTACCTCTGTGAGCGAAGGTCATTTATATAATATCTTGTGAAACATTTAATATACATAATATACTGCATTTCAAGGTATGATATGATGGACAAGAGAGGTTTGTAGAATGGATTCTCTATGTTGAACCAGTGTGAGAACATGTGATTTTTTTCTTGGCCAGATGGGATGAAAAGGAACTGACTGAGCACATGGATGACAGTAAGATGCAACTGGGATCCCAGGGCGTGGTGGTGGTGGTGGTGAGGAAGCAGAGAAGAAAAAAAATAGTCAGAAAGCAATGGGGCAGGTAGGGAGTTCAGGGTGTCCATTAAAAGTGAAATGTGCAAGTTAAAAGGAAATTCAATGAAACCAGTAAAGAAATATATTACAGCATCCTTTTGACTCTTAGAGAATTTGGCTATGAAAACAACTGACCTCTCTTTCTGATAATAGATTAGACTTGCATCCCTTGCAGATATGGCAGGGTGGAATGATACAATTACATTTGAGAAGGCTAAGATGCAAGATTATTGAATTTTGGACATTTTCCCAACAAAGTACACTACAGAAATGAGCTAGTAGCATGCCACCATGTCACCTTTAGTGTTAGCAGAATGGGACATGAAGGGAGAGAAGATCCAGTGCAAATATTTATAGTATGATATTATTTAATTGGGAAAGAAATGATATGAGGACAAATGTGATCACAGAGGAGTCACTGGGGGAATATAAATTTAACAATGGAATGATGCTTTATTATGAAAGTGTATTCAAAATATTCCAATTAATTTTCTGCAGGGGATATTGAAGAGGAAAAGTCATGAAGAATGATTACTATCCACTGGAGAATTTTTAAAGATTAATGTATTGTTCCTAGAGAAAGAGAAAAGATCCAGAAACCATGTGGTAGCACTAGTGGATGAATCTCAGACAACAACAGATGTGGCTTTGGGGAAAGCAATAGAATAAGTGACGTTTGATGATGCTCAAAGTGCAGGGTTTTGGGGACAGGGTAGAGCAGGTGCTGATGGAAGAATAGCACAAACTACGGATTGAATCCACCAGAGTAATGTTAGAAGAACAGAATATTTCAGTAATTTAAAATGTAGGCAAGCATTAGGAAATAGAGAAGATCCCACTTCCATGAGACAAATCAGTACACACTTAAAAGAAGGCAGCTCCTAGACAAGACAGGCTGTTGATTCTAGAATAGACCCTCAGTTGTAGAAATTGCTGAGGAAGCATATCCCAGTATCTGATCTCCAGGAAGAGAGAAGATAANATGATATGATGGACAAGAGAGGTTTGTAGAATGGATTCTCTATGTTGAACCAGTGTGAGAAGATGTGATTTTTTTCTTGGCCAGATGGGATGAAAAGGAATTACTGACTTGAGCACATGGATGACAGTAAGATGCAACTGGGATCCCAGGGTGTGGTGGTGGTGGTGGTGAGGAAGCAGAGAAGAAAAAAAGTCAGAAAGCAATGGGGCAGGTAGGGAGTTCAGGGTGTCCATTAAAAGTGAAATGTGCAAGTTAAAAGGAAATTCAATGAAACCAGTAAAGAAATATATTACCAGCATCCTTTTGACTCTTAGAGAATTTGGCTATGAAAACAACTTACCTCCCTTTCTGATAATAGATTAGACTTGCATCCCTTGCAGATATGGCAGGGTGGAATGATACAATTACATTTGAGAAGGCTAAGATGCAAGATTATTGAATTTTGGACAGTTGGGCTGTTAGTCATTTTCCCAACAAAGTACACTACAGAAATGAGCTAGTAGCATGCCACCATGTCACCTTTAGTGTCAGCAGAATGGGACATGAAGGGAGAGAAGATCCAGTGCAAATGTTTATAGTATGATATTATTTAATTGGGAAAGAAATGATATGAGGACAAATGTGATCACAGAGGAGTCACTGGGGGAATATAAATTTAACAATGGAATGATGTTTTATTATGAAAGTGTATTCAAAATATTCCAATTAATTTTCTTCAGGGGATATTGAAGAGGAAAAGTCATGAAGAATGATTACTATCCACTGGATAATTTTTATTTTTATTTTATTTTATTTTTTTTATTTTTATTTTTTTTAACAAATCTAAAAAATTTTATTTTCATAAAGGATTAAAAAAATTGACAAGTCCNGTTGTAGAAATTGCTGAGGAAGCATATCCCAGTATCTGATCTCCAGGAAGAGAGAAGATAAATTTTTTTTTCCAACTTTGCTGTAAGGTTAGAGAAATTTTGTAAGGTAGGGTAGTTGAGATTGGACAAATCAGCAAATACCAAAATGAGTTCTGGAAGGAGCTCATGAAGGGCCAGTCTCAGCTAGCCAAGCTTAGAAAGCTTGAGAGGCATGTGTGCTCTCCAGGATTCCACCTATTGTTACAATAAATTCTAATTGAAAGAATAGAAAGATAAGGTTATCAAGGATCAGAGAGAGACAGGATGGTATCTCAGTTCAGATTTCTTTCTTAATAAATAAGCTAGCAGTAACTGTAGAGAGTCTAGTTATTGTCCACTGCCTTAAAAATGGTTGGGACTGGGAACTTATAATTCTTTCTGCTATGAGGATGAAGGGAGTTAGGGGCCTCTTCCACTTTCTCCTCTCTTCACTACGCATTGAGCCTTATCTATCTTTGTCTTACCAGGGCAGAGAGAAGTGTACATGCAGGCAAATTGGGAAATCCTTGCAGGATTCATCCCTAATATTAGGGAGAAAATTGTGAATTGTCAAAGTAGCTGGGAGACTGGTGTGGACTTTAGGACTGATCACATGGAAACAAGAAGCAATTAGTTCAAATCCACCTCAGCTCTAAAAATCCCAAGCTCTATATCCTCCATTCAAGATTATAAATTTTTAATCAGGTCTTTCTCATGGGGACTCTTAGGGCTTCAGGAAATATATCCATGATGATTGAAAAAGAGGTATGTTGTGTTATTTTTCTATTGCTGCATAAAAAATTACCACAAATTTAACTGCTTAAAACAGCATTTATTTATTATTTCGCAGTTTATTATTTCATGCATAGTTTAGTTGGGTTCTCTGCTCAAGGTCTCACAGGGCTACGATCTAGGTGAGGGCTGGGCTGTATTCTCATCTGGAGCACAGGGTTTTCTTCCAACATCATTTAGGTTGTTGCCAGAATTCGAGTTCCCTGCATTTTATCTCTTTTTAGATCCTTGTGGTTAAAGAACTAAGGCCATCAGCTCCTGGAGTCCATCTTTCTTCATAGGCAGTTCCCAACATGGCTGTTTGCTTCTTCAAGACCAGCAGGAGAGCATCTCTCTCTTCAGGAAGGATCAAGGTCCCTCTTTTAAGGACTCTCACCTGATTAAGTTCAGCTCACTCAGGATAATCTTCTTTTTCCTCCATTAACTCAGAATGAACTAATTTGGAACATGAATTGCTGTATTAAAATCTCTTCACCTTTTCACAGGATTGACTTCCCATCAGATTTATAGGTCCCACCAATACCCAAGGAAGAGCATTCTGCAGAGCCTGTACACCGGGGGTGGGACCTGGGTTCGTCTTAGAACTCTACCTACCACATATCCCAAGCAAGGCTATAAGTGGGTCTTGAATAAGTATTTTTTAACTATGCTATCCATGAACTCTACCTGGCTCCAGTTCCCTTTCAAGATTAAAAAAAAAATAGATATTTGCAGTCTAAGAACATAAAGTAATGTGACTTTCTTGAGTGCATTG